>NC_057799.1:457081325-457262526 GCF_018294505.1 Triticum aestivum
CACCCCCTGAAAATCGACTGACCCAAAAGTCGATTCAGTCGACTGAAGTGTAGCTAAATCGGAGCAGCATCGCAAGCAAGAGCAAGAGCGAGAGCAGCAGTGAGAGCAAGAGCAATAGCAAGAGCAGACCAGGGAGGGGACCGAGAGCAGAGCAGCAGCGAGAGCGAGAGCTAAAGCAGCAGCAGCTCCTACTGATGTGGACGTCGCCGCCGAGGGAGCGACGCCGTGGAGGAAGTGGCCGGCGACGCCGCCGTGGATGGAGCCGCACCGTGTCGGCTCGGGACCGAGCGCCGGCAGCACCGTGAGATCGAATCAAGAAGAAAATGCGGCGATTAGTGTACAACCTCTTTGGTGGTGCCGATTAGGCCGCAGCTTCATCCGAGGAAACGGTGAAGATGATGCTCTTCCGGTGGTGCAGGTGAAGACGGCGGTGTGGGAATGGAGGTGGCGCGAAAGACGAGGGTAACATCGGGGCAGCTCCTTGGAGGTGGAGGACGAGGTGGCTGAGCCGGCGGGACGATGAGATCGATGACGGATCCTCATCCGGTACGGTGGATGAGGGACGTTGAGGTGTTGCTGTGGACGACATCGTCGGGGAAGAGGCTCCGGCTGGGTGGCGGACGGAGTAGGGTGTGGGGTTTCATCGCGGGTTTTCGCGGCCTCGGTGTACGAATGGGTGGGCGGATGGGATGGCAGTGGGGAACCATGGCTTAGAGACGCGTTTGTCCGAAATGTGGGGTAAGTTATGAATGTACCCCCACCGATTTGAGGCGGTTCTTTCGGTTCAGGGGTACCACGGGCATTTCGCGTGTCGGGATTTCACAGGAGGTGGGAGCTTTCGCGCGTGTTGTAATTTTGGAATATCAAGGCGCGGGTTGAGATGGAGGGAGTTGTCGGAGCACAACGAGACAAAGATATATCTTAAATATTTCGGGCTAACAAGGCGCGGGTTGAAATTTCCGGACAAGCCTAACGTGTACTGTACCAAATCAATGCGCACGACAAATGTCATTCAAAACTTTGAATTCATGTTATGTTCAATTAAAATATTTCGCTACGTGTATAATGCATGCAATCTACTACTCAAATGAACGTTTTAGTGCATTCCAAACGTATATACTACCGCTTCAATATGAACTAAATTTGAATTCGTTTCTCTTTTTGAATAAGATCTACAGTAATGATTGTTGTGAAGTCAAAGCATTTGAATTCATTTCTCTGTTTTAATAAGATCTACAATCATCATTATTGTCAAGTTAAACCATCGTTTGTGTATTATCTTCACAGCACACCACATGATTAGTATCGAGTTACATATGAACTATGTGTACTATATGAACTCGAACTAGATTTTTTGAATCCACTTTATTTTGATTTCAAATCACATTACATTTCTAGCTCTAGCTAGATCTTCATAATCTAAACCATGTCTCATATGTATAATGTGTTTATCACATTATGTATGGTGCCCCGCCCCCTACGCCTACAAGTATTTAGATGTGAGTTGCCAACACCACACATTACCACAAATTCAAATAAAATGTGAGAATGTTCGATATATAGTATTGTTTAGATTGTTCGATATTTAGTTGTAAGCTGCAAACGCCACACATTATCACAAATTCAAATAAAATGTGAGATTGTTTGATGTATAGTATGGTTTAGATTGTTCGGCATTTAGCTGTGAGTTGCAAACGCCATGCATTATCACATTATGGTATAACATGTGCACATCACGTGTATCACGCTATATTCATGCATGCAATGTTTAAAACACTATGATCTCCTATTCAAATATATGAATCCGCTTTCATATGAAATTATGATCTTTGTTAGTCTCTTACACCCACACAATCCTCTAACCTTTGTAGCTACCACTAACTTTCTCTCGTGCATGCACACGCCCTCCTCCCCCTCCCTCGGCATTCTATCCACCGGGCACATTGATTTTTCTCTTTAGGTCGTTCTCCCAGAGTCTCCACAACTCCTTTCCGACACACACCGACCGATAAACCTCTCCAGCGATGCCTGCCTACAACATACACACACACCTTCAATCTCCTCCTTTATGTGTCCTTGCCTCGTGTCTCTCATACGGTCAGACACACGTGTAAACTCTCGCCCCTCTTTTCATCGATCTCACAACCGCACACTCCTCCCCTATCTAGCTAGTAGTTGGGCCTCTCGCACCACCTCCTAGCTCCATTCTCTCTATCTATCCGTCTCGCTGGGCCTTATTTGCCTCTAACAAATGGACGTACACCGACCGATATCTCGCTATACATATAGCTAGCTAGGTCCTTATAACTCTTTTTTACCCACACGTCAATCGATCTACCTCATTAGTTGTGTCTCTCCCTTCCTCTGACAAACAACAATTGATCTACCGATCTGTTAGGTTTGCTTACCAAACACATGGTTCCCCTTCATCATCCATGGATGCGTCCCGACAGATCTATCAGCACAGGCACACACAGAAACACATCCCCACTCTTATTGATAACATTGCAGTTCCACCCTCAGTTTGGCTAGTAGGCCTCTCCCACCATCTTCGAGAAGCAACTCCATCACCCATCTAGCACTCTACCCCTCTCCCTCCCTCTCCCTCCCTCCCTCTCTCTCCTCTCTCTCTCTCTGTCCCATCATATTTCCCGTCCTTCAGTTATGTATGGATGTCGACCGATCTCCCTCAAGACATAGCTGGGCCTCTCCTTCTCAACACATATACGAGTCATTCTACCTCTATAGTTAGGCCTCTGCCTACCCCTCCCCCCACCCCCTCCCCCCACACACACCGATACATCGAGCGCTCTAGTCATGTCTCCCTGCCACACACAAACTTGACATGTGCCCTCTAACGTTCCGGTAGGCCAGTTGCCCTATATCTTTGAATTGCACACACACACAATTTTGATGGCTCTCTTCATCGATATCGCACCCACCCACTTGATCCTCTCTTCGACTCTATCGATAGCTATGAGCCCTCCCTCTCTTCTCGTGGATTGCCCGACCCTCTATGTATGATATGGATAGGCCTCCATTTCACACACATTGCATGCAAAATTTTGTTTGAGATGTCATCGACACATATTCCCACAAATAATTCACGAAATCAACCCCCGAAACAAAAAACACTCATGAACGCGGTTTGTATCTCTCTCACACACCCACGTAGGTGGGGGGCGTGCACGAAGAGAAGAGGTGCATGCACGACGCACGTACTCCCGTCTCTTTCCCAACCACACCCGCGCCGGTACATGGTGGAGCTCATTTCTGTACGAAGAAGGCAGCCCACGTGGTAATTTGGCACGTGTACTGGTTGTCCACTTGGTGGAGGGAGGATCGTCTACCACGGGTGAACAAACAAATTGCGACTTGACGTGTTATGTTAAAAAAAGAGGCAAACCATGTGGGGCCTACCTTAGAGGCAAGGCTCTATACACTGGAGTACTTTTGATGTGTCCCGTCAACTTGCAGAACGAGGAGAAGCTTGCTTAGTACGCCGTCTCCCCCGCCCACGGGCGCGGTGGCTCGCAGGATGAGGTGAAGCTTGCTCCACCTTACGCCCGCTCCCTCGCCCATGTGCGCGGTGGCTCGCAGGACGAGGAGAAAAATTTACTACTCCCTCCGTTTACTCCTCGTCCCTACTACCTTGGTTATAGAGATTATATCATATTGTTTGGAATATATATGTCCTTTAGTAGATTTCAATATGAACTACTAGTACATACTCCAAACACTGATGTATATAGACGTATTTTAGAGTGTAGATTCACTCATTTTGCTCCGTATGTAGCACTCTCCCTCGCCCCTCGACCCTCGCCCACGTGGTGGACGTGCAGCAATTCATTCGGTCTCATATAGCCAGAACGATATATACTGCACTACCATTATTGCTCGACTTCCTGAAGAGGCGAAGAGCCAATCGCAAGGTTAATATTTTGGAGATGCCAAGCGCAAGGTTATAGGAGAAGGAGTAGTAGGTGCCGCGTCATTTATAAATAATTTTTTTTTCTTCAGTGGCACGTACGCAATATGATAGGTTCATATGGAGAGAAAAGGAAACCGCTCCACTATATACATAGTCAGGACGGGCCAGCCTACACGGTTGCTTGCTGGGGTTGCTCTCTTCACACTCTCTCGCACAAAACGACTGTGGCCACATCTCTAACATCCCGGCGGATCACGTCCGCCTGGGGAAGGGGTGGATGCTTAGTGTAGATGCGGTGGCCGTCGCCGACGGCGAAAACCCACTGTCGGCACGTCCCGATCAGGGGTCCCCGCCGTTCTCTCTCACAAAGCCGGTGAGGTTGCCTTCGTCCCTTGCTCACTGCCGCGACGTGGGCAGTTGCCGCCTCCCGCCGCCCTCCTCAAGGTTGAGTTACGTCCCTCAGGTACAACTCCCTTTACAGCCGGCTTGCACCACTGCTCCAGCTGCCCACATCACTCCCTGTGGATATTTCTCTACTTCTTTGCCCTGCACATACCTCTACTGGCTTCTACGTACTGTATTTGTGATGAGTTTATGTCTCATCAACTAGTCCCAGTAATCTTATTCTAATCACGCTTCTTCAATTTCTTTGCCACAGGGATGCTCATCTCGATTTTGGTGAAAATGCACAAAATGATCCGATGGTCAAAAGGTTGCAAACTTCATTTATTAGGAAGCTCGAACATTGCCAGCAAATTGAAGCCTGGTCAGGGTTCACAGTTCAAGGGCTAGGGACTGCATGGATCGTTTTTTTCTTTAGCTGCCTCTGTTCCAAAATAAGTGTCAACTTTAGTAGTAGTACAACTTTGTACTAAAGTTTGCACAAAGTTGAGACACTTATTTTGGAACGGAGGGAGTACATATTTGCTATGATCTGTCAATCATTCAGATGCAATAGCATGCATGTTAGTCTCCTTTGTATTTGATGAAATGTTGCAACGGGCAACCTTGGACGCAAGATACATATAACAGAAGCTGGAAGCTTCATAGCATTGTACAAATTTATCTCGCTGATAAATTACAATACATACTATACTAGTACTTCCTCCGTTCCTAAATATAAGTCTTTATAGAGATTTCACCATGAACCACATGCGGATGTATATAGATGCATTTTAAGTGTAGATTCATTCATTTTGTTCCGTATGTAGTGGAATCTCTACAAAGACTTATCTACTAGTAATAGCTAGCCCCCACTACTAGGAATTATCTATCCTCTCCTTGAGCCACATCATCAAAATTGATGTAGCCGTTAGATGAAGTAAATCAGTCCATAATAGCCGTGTGATCTAGACGTTGAGAGGCTCCGCACTAAGCCACATGCAAGCATGCAGAAATACCGTGGCACATGCATGTGAGTGGGTTTTAAATCACATCAACATGTCTGCATGCAAGCATGCACCGATAGCATGCATGTAAGTGAGCTTTTAAGTCCCATTAACATGTCAAAAAGAAAAATATAATCCCATTATGCAGTAGGAGTTGGCTGATCTTTTTTCCTTACGTGGGATGATCTAAATGATGATGGGAGTTTATTTAGTTTGGCTACCACATTTGTCATGCGGTTATAGAGTTTTTTTAGTTCTATGAAATTGATAATTTTGCGCAGAGAGATATACCGCTGTTCCACGGCAATGCGCGGGGACTCATCTAGTAATATTTAGGAACGGAGGGAGTACTATGTAAAGAGTTAGGTGTCGCACGGTGATAGTGTGAGGTGGGTCATGTAATCACTGAGCCTATGTGTTTTCACTGCTCTTGCACGCCTCCGCTGTAAGAATGGAGAAAATTGTAATCTAGTAGTAGTACCTCCTTTCGCCGAAAGCGTGGGACATCCAGCAGTCCTACCACCTCAGTAATAAAGACCAATGAGCCGTCAAATCACATAGACCCAGCAGTAAGTTGGACGGACAAAGCAACCATCACTCTTGCGCCAGTGAGAGGTCGCGTCCTCTCTGCCCGGGCATGAATGCGGCACCGATTCTTTGGAGCGGCGCTAACCGTTTCGGGCGGGAAGCACGCGCGGGCGATGGAGGGGCTTTGGGTGGGCCAGGCTGGTCAGGAGCGGGCGTGGCAGCTGTCCACATGTCCCTACCAGACACGCCCGGAAACGAGAGGATGCACCGACTCTCGCGGCTAAAATTGTACTCCACTACACAACATCTCTCTGTAGGAGTAGGTCGATCTGTCGCTCTCTCTAACACACACATGCTGTTAAACACACACACACACACACACACACACACACACACACACACACACACACACGCGCGCGCACGCACCTTGGTCCCATTGCACCTTCTAACGTGACTTATTACACCTAGACGGAGGGAGTAGTAAGTATACGAGATATGGTGGCACACTAACTTAAGTCGAATACAAGTGCCCAAAATTTGTGTGCATGTTATAATAAGGATTCACTTAAAATAGTACGTGAGCGAACAGAGGGATCAATTGGACAGTGTTCCCGAGCAGTAGCGAGATGTGTGAGGTAAGATACACCGCTGGCGCTTTTAATTTTTCTTATTAATTTGTTTGTTTCACCCTCTGACTGGTGGGACCCAACGTACTACGTGGAGAGAGGTAAGGTGACTAAGGCTGCATTATTTCTGCACCACTGTGGATAGTCTTACCACCAAAGCCACATGACACGATTATGATTGAAATCCCAATGACTCCCACACACACAAAAAACACGGCATGCTTGTCACACGAATGCAGGAATGTATAAAAGGTTATTTCCCTCTCGTTGAACATAACGGGAGGGTTGTGTAGCTGGTTAGCCTGTTCGCTCATCAAACTTGAGGTCTCGGGTGGATTCTTTGACTGGTCAAAATGTTTTCTAGGGTTTGCACGCTTCACACTCTCTCTCCAGTATATATATACACGCTGGAGCCTCAGCGCTTGTAGTTGCTCTCTTCACACTCTCTCGCCCTCTCCCGCTGGAGCCTCAGCGCTTGTAGTTGCTCTCTTCACACTCTCTCGCCCTCTCCAGATCTAAACAAGACTTCGTTGGCCTCTCTCTCCCCTCACTGCTGCTCAAAGAGCCGGCAGGATCCGTCCGCCGGGAAGGGAAGGAGGCTTAACGCTGTCGCCGTCGGCGAGGGACTACCGGCGCAGCTGTTCACTTTCCACCCAGCGGCGGCGCGGGAGGGCCTCCGACCCCTTCTTCTTCGCCGCCGTCCCGTCGCCCACCGAACCACGCCCCAAGAACCTTAAGGTATAATTTACTTACTCCACATGCATTGCTCTAGCTGCATGTATACCATGAATCTAGGACGTGGTTCAAAGAGGAAAGGAGTGGGGGAAAGTAGTGGGAAAAGTTGTATATAGCATGAATCTAGGACGTGGTTCAAAGAGGAAATGAAGGGGGAAAGTTGTATAGCATGAATCTAGGACGTGGTTCAAAGAGGAAAGGAATGGGGGAAAGTAGTGGGGAAAGTTGTATCGCATAAATCTAGGACGTGGTTCAAAGAGGAAAGGAAGGGGCGAAAGTACTAGTTCAAAAAGGAAAGGAAGGGACAAGGCTGTAGAGTTTGAGCAGGACTAGATTTGCTGCGCTCACATAGGGAAAGGTGTCTAAAGATAACAAAACTGGGACCAACACAAATATGCTCCTTGGTTGTTTGTTCTTTGTTGCAACAGACTGTGCATGACCACAGTACATCGGTAGATGCACATGGTGCTGGTGCGTCCACTGTCCCGTGCAACTCATTAGCTGTTGTTAATCTAAGGCCCTGTTTGGTTAAAAACTCCCTAGTCCCTACCTGCTTGGTTCCAGGGACTAAACATGGACTAGAGGTTATTAAATGACATGCTAAAAGACCATGTTACCCCTAGTAATGAACTAATAGAGACAAGGTGCGATGCGTGGCAGGGGCAACTGTTGGAAAAAGTCCCAAAAAGACTCCCTCGGGGTCTTCTTTCTTTAGTCCCAAATGCCCACTTTTAGTCCCTAAAAGTCCCTCCTGTTTGGTTTAGATGGGACTGACACGGAGTTTTTTTAGTCCCTACACCAAAATGTCCCTGTAAACAAACACCCTCTAATAATGCCGCTGGAAAATTGATGCAATGCCACAGTTAAAAGCAAATTACATGTTTAACGAATTTTATTGTTAATATAATCTCTATGTTAATATTAATCAATGCCACCGTTTGAGAAATGCTACTGTCTTGCTTTCTTTCCCATTTAGATAAGGTAGATGCTTCTTTTTGTTGGCTTCTGTGTCATCCACCGTTATTGACCACTAATTGTTTCCTTTGCACCTCTGTGTAAACAGGGTTATCTACTTCACCTCGTTGCCATTGTGACCTTTTGTTGCACTGCACAAAACACTTTTGTTTTAAGAGTGTTTTGTGCAGTTCAACCAAAATGTCACACCGACAACGTTGCTTGATTGCTTGATCTTAGTGGAACTGCACAAGAGGAGATCTTACTTCCTATCCGTTAAGGCGAATTTGGTTCAGATCTTCTTCTTGTGAGTTGTTTGAATTCCGCATCATGAGAGGTCAGTACTAGCCTTCTTTCACATGATTCTGCAGTGTGCTTTCATATGTTGTGCTACTTGTACGATAATGTTGCTTGATTTTAGTGAACTGCACAAATGGAGACAAGACTTCCAATCTGTATGTGCACCGTAATATCCCATTGAGGTAAGATAAGGATATTTCACAACTGCTGGCCTGTATTTTGCCACTTTCATCAGAAAATTAAGTTTAGTACTATACTTGTGCTCCCTAATTGACATGCCAAATCTTACATTGAAGGCGAAGCTTGTCTGTTATTGAACCAAGTGATGAAGGGGAAGAACAAGCGGAAGAAAAACAAAAATCAACTCCCGGTGCTGTAATGAAGCACTGGAACTGTGATGACACAAGTAATGATATAGTTTTGCATCTTAATTTATTGCTATGGCTGGAACGAGCAATTGTTTTGCCACTGATTTGATGCCACTCTTAATGTAATATGTAATTATCTCTACTTGTGCAAACAGGGATCTTCTTTGAAGATACCATATATTTTAGTGGAACTGCACAAGAAGATGTTGGAAACATTAAATTAATCGAGGAGTATATAGTAAGCATGGCCACCACCGTAGATAGCAACAGATGGTTCCGGAGAAGTGCTTCATCTGTATGCTCTACACAATAAGCCTCCTGACAAAGGTTGGTACTCGCCCACTGATTTCATCCATATGATTGAGCTTTGTCATCTCTATTGGTGTTGTGCTACTGTTTAGATACTGTCATGAAAAAGTGGTATTGTCCTTGAGAAGTGCTTCATCTGTGTTGTTTTAAATATTTCCTTTCCTTTTTTCGAGCAAACAGGGATGCTAGCATTTAGTAGTCCTCTTGTCTTTGCACAACAGGATCATCTTCCTCTGAAGAAGAATATGGAGTACGTGAAGTGACTAGTTCCGATTATGCCAGGATGAAGAAGCCCTGTCTATCTTCTCATCAGAAGGAGCAGTTGAAGGATGGTTACATTACTCCCCACAAGACCAAACTAACTTCAGCTCAGAAGGACTGACAAATCTCCATTTTTTTGCTGTGATGCGCGAGTACAATGTTGTTCTAGGATTCTTTCTGGTGAGTTCCATTTTTCTAAAAGTGTGCTCTACATGGACCATGTATGTGCCTGTTGAAACTGTCAATTCATAGTACAGTTTGCTTTATACTAATCACTTTTTTGTATTTGTGCAAACAGGGGTGCTCAGCTTGATTTCAATGGGAACTGCACAAAATGTTCATGAATACATCGAATCATTCATTTCCACCACAAGAAAGGAGGTGCCGATAAGTTCAAGGCGTTGCAACATATAAGGGCGAAATCATACAAGCTACGCGCGAATTTGGTTGATTTTGGTGGAACTGCACAAAAAGAACAGCTGGTTTATTTAGCACGAGGTGCCATGTCAATGTCCGAACTGATGGCAAACCCTGCCCATTCCACAATCGTAGGCATTTGATATTTTGGAATGGGACAACCTTGTCAAATTTTGCTCATTGATTTTAGCAAGACATGCGTTTGATATTTTCGAATGGGACGCCCTTTGCTGTCAGCAGCGTCGATCAATTTTTTCTTTATTCTTTAGTTGTGAAGTAAATATTGCCTCTGACATGTGAGTCGCTGAGATGCATAATCATCGATTGTTTTGAATGTTCTCTATGAATTGCCAGGCCTGTGTGTTTGATTGCAATGTACAGAAACGCTAAAAAGCTGCTCAAACTCTTTGTACTCCTTCTGTTCCTTTTTACTTCGCACATTGTGAAAGTGCATACTTTTTTGTATAAGATTGGTCAAAGTAGAGATACTTTGACTGCAGACAAAACTTGTATGCAGACTAGAAAGGACCGGAGGGAGTACATGTGAAACTGCTGCAAACGAGGTGATCACCCTGGGAATAATGCTAGTACGTATTGTTTTGCATGTTCATCCAATGCCAGTGATACAGGAATTCGAACTAATCGAAATAAATTCATTCATACACGGTCGGATTTCATATAAACATGCCGGATTTCATTACATTTCATACATTCTTCAACTAAAAAGGGGTGCGCTGGAGGTATAATTAATTAACCGAAGCTACCCACCTGTGTCCCGCTGAGCCGAACAGAAGCTTCAGTGACTTAACTGCAGGTGCAGTTGCGTAACTGACATGTGGCCTGTTGGGCCCACGTGTCAGTCAGCCAACTGCACCAGCAGTTAAGTAGAAGCAGCGTTCTTCTCCAGCGCAGCTCTCCGACTCCACGTCGCCGCCAAGAAGCTAACCGGCCGTCAATGGTCAACCCGCCTAGCTTGGCTTCAACCGGAGGGTAGCAGCGGTGGCCTTACTTGGACCCGAGCGGCGGCGACCTACCGTGTTCTACTCTTCCTCGTTTTCTGTGTGGCGCGGCCTCGTTGGCAGCGGGGCGGGGCCTCGGCGGAGCCGGCGATGTCCTCTGTCTCGTTGCCGGCGGGCGGCGCCTCAGCGGAGCGGTGGAAATCCTCCCCCACGTTGCCGGCAGGGTGGGGCCTCGGCTGAGCCGGCGATGTCCTCTGCCTCGTTGTTGGCGGGGCGGGGCCTCGGCGGAGCCGGCGGTGTCCTCTGCCTCGTTGTTGGCGCCGCGGGGCCTCGGCGGAGCAGGGCCTCGTCGACGCCAGCGGAGCGGGGACTCGTCGGAGCCGGCATTGTCCTCTGCCTCGTCCTCGGTCTCGCCAAACAGCGCCTCGCCCGCTTCATCGCCCTCTTTGCTAGCCTCTTTGTAGGCGGCCGCAGCCTCCGCCACCCGCATGCGGTACCGCCAGCGCTCGAGGCGGCCCTTGCGGGCGGAGCGGTACGAGTCGAGCAGCGCCTCCTGCTCCGCCCGCTCCACGGCGATCTGCTCCTCCGCCTGCAGGTGCTCCTGGAGGAGATGGTGGTTGTAGGCGGCGTCGGCCTGCGCCTCCCGGAACTGCTCCTCACGCATCTGCCTCACCCTGTCCATATATTGGGCACGGGCCTCGCCGATGGTCATGGTGCAATGCACCGGCGAGGATGGCGCGGAGGAGGGGGTTGGCGCCGGATCGTCGACTACCATGTTCTCCATTGGGACGTCGTCGTCCTCCGGCTGCCTGCCGGCCAGCCGGTCGGCAGCAATGGCTGCCATCTCCTTGTGGTCCGTCGTCCGCCCGTCCCGAAGAGCGCTGGAGCGCGAGGAAGCCATGGTGGGCAGTAGTGGTGTGGACAGGAGAAAGGGAACGGATGCGGATGACTGCGGCTATGGCCGGCGCAGCAGTTTATATAGCAATGGTGGGCGGGCGGAGGGACGGACGTGTGGCGCCGGAGTAGCCGCCTCGGCAACCGCGTATCATTAATGTGGGCGGCAGATGGACGGACGGACGACACTTGTGTCGTTTGAAGGCGGAGCAATCGCCTGCACCGGGAAGCGGGGCGGGCGGCGCTGACTGTTTCGCAAGGAAAGCGCGCGCGGGCGAGGAGATGACTTTACTTGGAGAGGATGACAATGGGGACCCACCAGGTCCATAGCCTCACGTACGCAAGTGCCTCCTTATTATATATATATAACTATAATTTATTTTGCTTCCTCCTGGTTTCCTGACATCACGGTCCCAAACCATTGTCAACCTATGTAGTAGTCAATAAACGAGAGAATTGCACAAGAAGCGGCCGACAGCTGGGACCAAGCAGCTCGAGCAGTATTTGTGTTTTTGAGGTGTGAGCACTGCAGAGTTTTTCGATGTTTAGCCCAGATATTAATTTTTCTCCTCTGAACAACAACGAAAACATCGCTGCAGGTATTAACTGGGCGGGCTGTGGCCCGTCTAGCCCAGGCCAGATATCCAGCCCAGATATAAATTTTTGTCAAGCTGAAAATGGCTAGCCCAGCTATACTTTTTTGAGGAATACCCAGGCAAGGTCAAGTTGTTATTCTCCTAAGAGCGATGCCTTAGGCTTAACAAGAAAATGGGCTTTAAGAAATAATAAATGGGATGTAATTATAAAAACTAGGCAGTAACTATAAAAAAATGCACCAAACACGTGATTACTTTATAAAATATTATTTTTGGATATTGAAAATTTTAATTTCATTAATTGTTGCGAGCGCAATGTTTCGTTGGATTTTTACGTAACATAAATTTATATTGAAATTGTATTTAATCTGACTAGGAATTTCGGGATAAAAATATTTCGGATCCCATCAAAATGTGGGAAATTTTATTGAATTCTGTTTTGAACGGTTGGTTGAAATGGGATGTACTTTTAACAAACTGTAAATGGGCTGTAGTAAATTCCATTAGAATTCAAAAATGGGCTACACATTCTTACAAATCTCAAATGGGCTATAAGTTCTCTGCCACACACTTCTGGCCTTACTAAGTTGACGCGTCCCCTAAAAAAACAGAGTTGACGCGTATGCAAGGCTTTGTCAACTTATAGTCAACACACGGTTCTAGCAGCAGTGGCCGTTGGATGTCCATCCAACGGATGCCGTGCTTCTTCTTCAATCTCGGATATTCTAGCTTCACCTGCCCAAAAAATGATTCCTCCCCCTGACATCTGGGGCGCACCGTTTCGGTAGCTGACCCGTGGGCCTACTAAGTTGACGTACCAAGGGATTTGTCAACTTAGTCAATATAAACGATTCTAGCTGCAGTGACCGTACGATGTCCATCCAACGGTCGTCGTGCTTCTTCAACCTCTGGTCTTCTTGCTCCAGCCGCCCAAAGCAGCGCCGGTCGTGCCGCCTGCTCCTGCCTCCCGTGGCCGGCTGTGCTGCCACGGAGGCCTCACCGCCCCCTACTACTCCCACCGCTGGCGAGGCCATCCCTCCACTCACCCACACCCCTGTTATTCTGCGGCGACGGCAGCGCAGCCGAACCAGTGAACCCTCGTTCTCCTCTCCGCGTGTGCATCCACTGCCGCGTCTTCCCCGGCTCCGCGTCGTCCCCTTCCTAGGCCTCGCCGTCGTCCACCTCCCTGGTGCTCTCGGCGCGCCGTGGTCAACGTGGTGAAGTAACGACTTCCATCGGACATGGACTGTACGTGGAGAGGCTGACAGCTGGGTCCACGGCAGCCGCAAGGAAGTGCCTCCTTATTACGCTGAAAATAATTATTCCTCCACCTGACAGCGGGGACCCACCGGACGGGCCACCAGTATTTTGAGAAAAAAAATTGTTTCCCCCTGACTGCTGGGACCCACCGGACGGGCCATCGTATTTTGCAAAAAAACGTTCCCCCCGCTGTCAGCTCGGACCCACCGGAAGTGCCTCCTTATTACGCACAAAAAAATGAATACTCCCCCGGCTAGCTGGGACCCACCTTGGTGGGAGGCTGACTTGTGGGCCTACTAAGTTGACGGGGATGAAGGGCTTTGTCAACTTAGTCAATATGAACGATTCTAGCTCCAGTGACCGTACGATGTCCATCCAACGGCCGTAGTGCTTCTTCAACCTCTGGTCTTCTTGCTCCAGCCGCCCAAAGCAGCGCCGGTCGTGCCGCATGCTCCTGCCTCCCGTGGCCGGCTGTGCTGCCGCAGAGGCCTCACCGCCCCCTACTATTCCCACCGCTGGCCAGGCCCTGCGGCGACGGCAGCCTCACACCGCAGCCGAACCAGTGAACCCTCGTACTCCTCTCCGCGCGGGCTTCCACTGCCGCGTCTTCCCCGGCTCCGTGTCGTCCCCTTCCTAGGCCTCGCCGTCGTCCACCGCCGTGGTGCTCTCCGTGCGGCGTGGTCAACATGGTCAAGGAACGACTTCCATCGGAAGAGTACTGTACGTGGAGAGGCTGACAGCTGGGTCCACGGCCACAGCCCAGTTTTTTTGTGATTTGCCAAGTAAGTCGTTTTATCAGGCCTGTTGGGCTGCAAATCTTTCAAGACGAGGAGAGCTTTCATTCGGCTGGCCGAGAAAATGGCCCATCAGTAATGAGAAATGGGCAATTAGTTTCAAATATCTTTTTTTTCATTTCAAGATTTTAAATTACATTAATTTTTATGCGTGGAGAATTTGTTGGATTTTATATTGATATACATTTATTTTTTAAATCAGTTTGAATGTGAGTCGAAATTTCGGGATTAAAAACAGTTCGGACCGCACCGAAATATGCAAAATTTCATATAATTTTTTAACCGTGGCCACAATATGGGATGTAATGCTACCAAAAAGAATATGGGCTCCAAAAAAAACCTCAAGAATTAGCAAATGGGCTGTAAATTATTAGAAATAATGGCAGATGGGCTGTATGCTGTTTTCCACAGATTTGAGGCTTTCCTAAAAAAAGGTTGACGCACAAGCACTGACTGTTGGATGTCCATCCAACGGCCGTTGTGCTTGTTCAATCTCTGCTCTTCCTGCTCCAGCCGCTCAAACAAGCGCCGGCGGGACTGCCTGCTCCTCCTCCCCGCGGCCGGCTGTGCTGCCGCGCAGGCCTCACCGCCCCACCTTACTCCCATCGCTGGCCTAGCCATCCCTCTACTCACCCACACCTGCTGTTATTCTCCGGCGACGGCAGACGAACCAGTAAACCCTCATACAGTCGCACTCACCTCCGCGTGGGAAACAACTGCCGAGTCTTCCCTGCCTCCGTGTCGTCCCCTTCCTAGGCCTCGCCGTCGTCCACCGCCGTGGTGCTCTCGGCGCGGCGTGGTCAATGTGGTCAACGACCGACTTCCATCGGAAGAGTACTGTGCGTGGAGACGCTGACAGCTGGGTCCACGGCCGCAGCAAGGAAGTGCCTCCTTATTACGCGCAAAATAATTATTCCTCCACCTAACAGTGGGGACCCACCGGTCGGGCCACCGTATTTCGCAAAAAACGTTTCCCCCTGACTGCTGGGACCCACCAGCTACACCTTCGCAAGCAAGGAAGTGCGTCCGGGCAAAAAAAAACAAAACAATTCGCCCCCTGACTGCTGGGACCCACCAGCCACATATTCGCACGCAAGGAAGTGCCTGACAGTCGGGACCCACCTGGTCGAAGCGTACGTAGCGTTGTCATTCTGGTCACGAACGTGTACGTACATATATACTGGTCGATGTAGAGGCGCGTACGTGTCGTAGTAGAGGCGCGCACGTAGCATGTACACGTACGTACAGCGGCCAGGGTGCAAGAACGAAAATACGGCCACGTATGTGTACATACGGGCGGGGACTCGAACGCCTACTCGCGCATACGTACGGCCAGGGCTCGAGTACATGGCTGGGTCGGAACGGAGAAACAGTGTCGTCGTCGTGTTCATGGGGAGGCAACGGAATGCGCCGTGTTCATGGGGAGGCAACGGAATGCGTCGTGTTCATCAGGAGGCAACAGAACGCATGGGAGCCAACCGGCTGGGTCGGAACGGAATGCGTGGTCGTGTTCATCGGGAGGGCTTGGACGGAACAGGCGATGGAAACGAGGCCTGGCGTACCGCACAACGGAGGAAACGGACCTCCTATGTTCGGAACGGGGTCATGTTGATCGGGAGGGGTCTGGCGTACCGCAAAACGGAGGAAACGGACCTCCTACGGTCGAAACGGGGGTCCTGTTGATCGGGAAGGGTGTGGCGTACCGCAAAACGGACGAAACGGACCTCCTACTGTCGAAACGGGGGTCCTGTTGATCGGGAGGGGTGTGACGTACCGCAAAACGAACGAAACGGACCTCCTACGATCGAACCGGGGGTCCTGTTCATCGGGAGGGGTGTGGCGTACCGCAAAACGGGACTCCACGGGATACTGTTCATCTCAACCGTCGACCTCCCCCAGCCTCCACGGGCTACCGTCGACCTCCTCCAGCCTCCATGGGCTCCTGTTCATCCAGCCTCCACCGCGCGCTACTCCACCGGCTACTGTTCAACCACCCCTCCACGGGCACCCCTCCACCACCTAATGTTCATCCAGCCCTCCACACCATGGGGTCCTGTTCAACCACCCCTCCACGGGCACGCCTCCACGTCTACTGTTCATCCAGCCCTCCACACCACGGGGTCCTGTTCAACCACCCCTCCACGGGCACCCCTCCACCGTCTACTGTTCATCCAGCCCTCCACCACACCACGGGGTCCTGTTCATCCAGAGGCAACGCCACCGCTCACGGTTCATCCAAACCCCCCGCAACGCTCACTGTTCATCCCAGAGGCAGCATCGATTGGCTTCAGTTAGCAGCAGTAGCGAAGGAATCGCTCGATCTGGTTCAGTTAACAGCCATCGATCGATCGCTCGGGTTCAGTAACGCGTAGCCTGCAGTGCAATCGCTCGGGTTCAGTTAGATCCCAACGCCTCGCTCGGGTTCAGTTAGAGCCAACGCCTCGCACACACGCACGTACGTGTACGAGAGAAACACGCATCGCTCGGCCCCCGACCTCCCACCGTAACCGGGAACTCCCCGAAATTTTCCTCGCCCTCGCTTCTACCACGGTTTTTTCCGTCATGGACGACCCAAAGAATGTCATGCAGCTGCGTATTCGGCCCGCCCAGGACGAAAAGCCCATTTTCTGTCATGATTTTTTGTCATAGAAGTAGGAGCCCACCACATCTATGATGACACCGGGTTTTGTCACAATTATCGCCATAGAAGTGTCATATGTATGACAGAAAAAAATTTCGTTCGGCCCAAAATGTCATGGATGTGTCTTTTTTTGTAGTGGGAACTTCAATAAGAACAACAAGCAAGTTGCTGTTCAGGAGAAGAAACCCAAGTCTGGACCTAAGCCTGAGACTGAGTGCTTCTACTGCAGAGGGGCTGGTCACTCGAAGCGGAACTACCCCAAGTATTTGGCGGATAAGAAGGATGGCAAGGTGAACATGTATATGTGATATACATGTTATTGATGTGTACCTTACTAATGCTCGCAGTAGCACCTGGGTATTTGATACTGGTTCTGTTGCTAATATTTGCAACTCGAAACAGAGGCTACGGATTAAGCGAAGATTGGCTAAGGACGAGGTGACGATGCGCGTGGGAAATGGTTCCAAAGTCGATGTTATCGCGGTCGGCACGCTACCTCTACATCTACCTTCGGGATTAGTTTTAGACCTAAATAATTGTTATTTGGTGCCAGCGTTAAGCATGAACATTATATCTGGATCTTGTTTGATGCGAGACGGTTATTCATTTAAATCAGAGAATAATGGTTGTTCTATTTATATGAGTAATATCTTTTATGGTCATGCACCCTTGAAGAGTGGTCTATTTTTGTTGAATCTCGATAGTAGTGATACACATATTCATAATATTGAAGACAAAAGATGCAGAGTTGATAATGATAGTGCAACTTATTTGTGGCACTGCCGTTTAGGTCATATCGGTGTAAAGCGCATGAAGAAACTCCATACTGATGGACTTTTGAAACCACTTGATTATGAATCACTTGGTACTTGCGAACCGTGCCTCATGGGAAAGATGACTAAAACGCCGTTCTCCGGAACTATGGAGAGAGCAACAGATTTGATGGAAATCATACATACAGATGTATGTGGTCCGATGAATGTTGAGGCTCGTGGCGGATATCGTTATTTTCTCACCTTCACAGATGATTTAAGCAGATATGGGTATATCTACTAATGAAACATAAGTCCGAAACATTTGAAAAGTTAAAAGAATTTCAGAGTGAAGTGGAAAATCATCGTAACAAGAAAATAAAGTTTCTACGATCTGATCGTGGAGGAGAATATTTGAGTTATGAGTTTGGTCTTCATTTGAAACAATGCGGAATAGTTTCGCAACTCACGCCACCCGGAACACCACAGCTCAATGGTGTGTCCGAACGTCGTAATCGTACTCTACTAGATATGGTGCAATCTATGATGTCTCTTACTGAGTTACCGCTACCGTTTTGGGGTTATGCTTTAGAGACGGCCGCATTCACGTTAAATAGGGCACCATCAAAATTCGTTGAGACGACGCCTTATGAACTGTGGTTTGGCAAGAAACCAAAGTTGTCGTTTCTGAAAGTTTGGGGCTGCGGTGCTTATGTGAAAAAGCTTCAACCTGATAAGCTCAAACCCAAATCGGAGAAATGTGTCTTCATAGGATACCCAAAGGAGACTGTTGGGTACACCTTCTATCACAGATCCGAAGGCAAGACTTTTGTTGCTAAATTCTGAATTTTCTGGAGAAGGAGTTTCTCTCGAAAGAAGTGAGTGGGAGGAAAGTAGAACTTGATGAGGTAACTGTACCTACTCCCTTATTGGAAAGTAGTTTATCGCAGAAACTGGTTTCTGCGACACCTACACCAATTAGTGAGGAAGTTAATGATGATGATCATGAAACTTCAGATCAAGTTATTACTGAACCTCGTAGGTCAACCAGAGTAAGATCCGCACCAGAGTGGTACGGTAATCCTATTCTGGAGGTTATGTTACTAGACCATGACGAACCTACAAACTATGAAGAAGCGATGATAAGCCCAGATTCCGCAAAATGGCTTGAGGCCATGAAATCTGAGATGGGTTCCATGTATGAGAACAAAGTGTGGACTTTGGTTGACTTGCCCGATGATCGGCAAGCCATTGAGAATAAATGGATCTTCAAGAAGAAGACCGACGCTGACGGTAATGTTACTGTCTATAAAGCTCGACTTGTTGCAAAAGGTTTTCGACAAGTTCAAGGGATTGACTACGATGAGACATTCTCACCCGTAGCGATGCTTAAGTCTGTCCGAATCATGTTAGCAATTGCCGCATTTTATGATTATGAAATTTGGCAAATGGATGTCAAAACTGCATTCCTGAATGGATTTCTGGAAGAAGAGTTGTATATGATGCAAACGGAGGGTTTTGTCGATCCAAAGGGAGCTAACAAAGTGTGCAAGCTCCAGCGATCTATTTATGGACTGGTGCAAGCCTCTCGGAGTTGGAATAAATGCTTTGATAGTGTGATCAAAGCATTTGGTTTTGTACATACTTTTGGAGAAGCCTGTATTTACAAGAAAGTGAGTGGGAGCTCTGTAGCATTTCTGATATTATACGTGGATGACATATTGCTGATTGGAAATGATATAGAATTTCTGGATAGCATAAAGGGATACTTGAATAAGAGTTTTTTCAATGAAAGACCTCGGTGAAGCTGCGTATATATTGGGCATCAAGATCTATAGAGATAGATCAAGACGCTTAATTTGACTTTCACAAAGCACATACCTTGACAAAGTTTTGAAGAAGTTCACAATGGATCAAGCAAAGAAAGGGTTCTTGCCTGTGTTGCAAGGTGTGAAGTTGAGTAAGACTCAATGCCCGACCACTGCAGAAGATAGAGAGAAGATGAAAGATGTTCCCTATGCTTCAGCCATAGGCTCTATCATGTATGCAATGCTGTGTACCAGACCTGATGTGTGCCTTGCTATAAGTTTAGCAGGGAGGTAGCAAAGTAATCCAGGAGTGGATCACTGGACAGCGGTCAAGAACATCCTCAAATACCTGGAAAGGATTAAGGATATGTTTCTCATTTATGGAGGTGACAAAGAGCTCATCGTAAATGGTTACGTTGATGCAAGCTTTGACACTGATCCGGACGATTCTAAATCGCAAACCGGATACGTGTTTACATTGAACGGTGGAGCCGTCAGTTGGTGCAGTTCTAAACAAAGCATCGTGGCAGGATCTACATGTGAAGCGGAGTACATAGCTGCTTCGGAAGCAGCAAATGAAGGAGTCTGGATGAAGGAGTTCATATCCGATCTAGGTGTCATACCTAGTGCATCGGGTCCAATGAAAATCTTTTGTGACAATACTGGTGCAATTGCCTTGGCGAAGGAATCCAGATTTCACAAGAGAACCAAGCACATCAAGAGACGCTTCAATTCCATCCGGGATTTAGTCCAAGTGGGAGACATAGAAATTTGCAAGATACATACGGATCTGAATGTTGCAGACCCGTTGACTAAGCCTCTTCCACGAGCAAAACATGATCAACACCAAGGCTCCATGGGTGTTAGAATCACTACCGTGTAATCTAGATTATTGACTCTAGTGCAACTGGGAGACTGAAGGAAATATGCCCTAGAGGCAATAATAAAGTTATTATTTATTTCCTTATATCATGATAAATGTTTATTATTCATGCTAGAATTGTATTAACCAGAAACATAATACTAGTGTGAATACATAGACAAACAAAGTGTCACTAGTATGCCTCTACTTGACTAGCTCGTTGATCAAAGATGGTTATGTTTCCTAGCCATAGACATGAGTTGTCATTTGATTAACGGGAACACATCATTAGAAGAATGATGTGATTGACTTGACCCATTCCGTTAGCTTAGCACTCGATCGTTTAGTATGTTTCTATTGCTTTCTTCATGACTTATACATGTTCCTATGACTATGAGATTATGCAACTCCCGTTTACTGGAGGAACACTTTGTGTGCTACCAAACGTCACAACATAACTGGGTGATTATAAAGGTGCTCTATAGGTGTCTCCGAAGGTACTTGTTGGGTTGGCGTATCTCGAGATTAGGATTTGTCACTCCGAATGTCGGAGAGGTATCTCTGGGCCCTCTCGGCAATGCACATCACTTAAGCCTTGCAAGCATTGCAACTAATGAGTTAGTTGTGGGATGATGTATTATGGAACGAGTAAAGAGACTTGCCGGTAACGAGATTGAACTAGGTATTGAGATACCGACGATCGAATCTCGGGCAAGTAACATACCGATGACAAAGGGAACAACGTATGTTGTTATGCGGTCTGACCGATAAAGATCTTCGTAGAATATGTGGGAGCCAATATGAGCATCCAGGTTCCGCTATTTGTTATTGACCGGAGGCGTGTCTCGGTCATGTCTACATAGTTCTCAAACCCGTAGGGTCCGCACGCTTAAAGTTTTGATGACAGTTATATTATGAGTTTAGATGTTTTGATGTACTGAAGGTTGTTCGGAGTCCCGGATGCGATCACGGACATGACGAGGAGTCTCGAAATGGCCGATACATGAAGATTGATATATCGGAAGCCTATATTTGGATATCGGAAGTGTTCCGGGTGAAATCGGGATTTTACCGGAGTACCGGAGGGGTTACCGGAACCCCCCGGGGGTTAATGGGCCATAGTGGGCCTTAGTGGAGATGAGGAGAGGCGGCTAGGGCAAGGGCCGCACGCCCCTCCCCCTAGTGCGAATAGGACAAGGAGAGGGGGGCGGCGCCCCCCTTTCCTTCCTCTCCTCCACCTCTTTCCCCCTTCTCCTATTCAAACAAGGAAGGGAGGGAGTCCTACTCCCGGTGGGAGTAGGACTCCTCCTGGCGCGCCTCCTCCCTGGCCGGCCGCACCTCCCCCCTTTCTCCTTTATATACGAGGGCAAGGGGGCACCCCAAGGACACAACAATTGATCGCTTGATATTTTAGCCGTGTGCGGTGCCCCTCACCATAGTCCACCTCGATAATACTGTAGCGGTGCTTAGGCGAAGCCTTGCGTCTGTAGAACATCATCATCGTCACCACGCCGTCGTGCTGACGAAACTCTCCCTCAACACTCGGCTGGATCGGAGTTCGAGGGACGTCATCGGGCTGAACGTGTGCTGAACTCGGAGGTGCCGTGCGTTCGGTACTTGATCGGTCGGATCGTGAAGACGTACGACTACATCAACCGCGTTGTGCTAACGCTTCCGCTTTCGGTCTATGAGGGTACGTGGACAACACTCTCCCCTCTCGTTGCTATGCATCAACATGATCTTGCTTGTGCGTCGGATTTTTTTTGAAATTACTACGTTCCCCAACACTTTCGCCTATATATATTCTTATACCCTAGAAACATCCAGGGGAGCCACGAAACCTATTTTCCGCCACCGCAACCTTCTGTACCCGTGAGATCCCATCTTGGGGCCTTTTCCGGCGCTCCGCCGGAGGGGGAATCGATCACGGAGGGCTTCTACATCAACACCATAGCCTCTCCGATGATGTGTGAGTAGTTTACCACAGACCTTCGGGTCCATAGTTATTAGCTAGATGGCTTCTTCTCTCTTTCTGGATCTCAATACAAAGTTCTCCTCGATCTTCTTGGAGATCTATTCGATGTAATAATATTTTGCGGTGTGTTTGTCGAGATCTGATGAATTGTGGGTTTATGATCAAGATTATCTATGAACAATATTTGATTCTTCTCTGAATTCTTATATGCATGATTTGATATCTTTGCAAGTCTCTTAGAATTATCGGTTTAGTTTGGCCTACTAGATTGATCTTTCTGGCAATGGGAGAAGTGCTTAGCTTTGGGTTCAATCTTGCGGTGTCCTTTCCCAGTGACAGCAGGGGCAGCAAGGCACGTATTGTATTGTTGCCATCGAGGATAAAAAGATGGGGTTTATATCATATTGCTTGAGTTTATCCCTCTACATCATGTCATCTTGCCTAATGCGTTACTCTATTCTTATGAACTTAATACTCTAGATGCACGCTGGATAGCGGTCGATGTGTGGAGTAATAGTAGTAGACGCAGAATCGTTTCAGTCTACTTGACGCGGACGTGATGCCTATGTTCATGATCGTGCCTAGATATTCTCATAACTATGCGCTTTTCTATCAATTGCTCGGCAGTAATTTCTTCACACACCGTAGAATTTGCTATCATGAGAGAAGCCACTTGTGAAACCTATGGCCCCCGGGTCTATTTTCCATCATATAAGTTTCCGATCTACAATTTTGGTTTACTATTTATTTTATTTTGCAATCTTTACTTTCCAATCTACACAACAAAAATACCAAAAATATTTATCTTATTATCTCTATCAGATCTCACTTTTGCAAGTGGCCGTGAAGGGATTGACAACCCCTTTATCGCGTTGGTTGCAAGGTTCTTGATTGTTTGTGTAGGTACTAGGCGATTTGCGTGCAGTCTCCTACTGGATTGATACCTTGGTTCTCAAAAACAGAGGGAAATACTTACGCTACTTTGCTCCATCACCCTTTCCTCTGCAAGGGAAAAACCAACGCATGCTCAAGAGGTAGCAGTCATGTCTACATAGTTCTCGAACCCGTAGGGTCCGCACGCTTAACGTTCGGTGACGATCGGTATTATGAGTTTATGTGTTTTGATGTACCGAAGGTAGTTCGGAGTCCCGGATATGATCACGGACATGACGAGGAGTCTCGAAATGGTCGAGACATAAAGATCGATATATTGGATGACTATGTTTGGACATCGGAAAGGTTTGAGAGGGCTCGGGCATATATCGGAGTACCGGGGGGTTACCGAAACCCCCCGGGGAGTCAATGGGCCTTAATGGGCCATAGTGGAAAGGAGGAGGATGCGTCCAAGGTGGGGGCGCCCCCCCCAAGCCCAATCCGAATTGGGAGGGGGGCCGCCGCCCTTTCCTTCTCTCCTTCTCCCCCTTCCTTCCCTCTCCTACTCCAACTAGGGAAAGGAGAATCCTACTCCCACCGGGAGTAGGACTCCCCCCTTGGGCGCGCCTAGGAGGCCGGCCCTCTCCCCCTCCTCCACTCCTTTATATACGGGGGAGGGGGGCACCCCATAGACACACAAGTTGATCATTGATCTCTTAGCTGTGTGCGGTGCCCCCCTCCACCATAATCCACCTCGGTCATATCGTTGCAGTGCTTAGGCGAAGCACTGCACCGGTAGCTTCATCATCACCGTCATCACGCCGTCGTACTGACAAAGCTCTCCGTCGACACTCAGCTGGATCGAGAGTTCATGGGACGTCACCGAGCCGAACTTGTGCAGATCGCGGAGGT
This sequence comes from Triticum aestivum, assembly GCF_018294505.1. Taxonomy (NCBI): domain Eukaryota; kingdom Viridiplantae; phylum Streptophyta; class Magnoliopsida; order Poales; family Poaceae; genus Triticum; species Triticum aestivum. The sequence continues at coordinate 457,105,469 of NC_057799.1, forward strand.
GCCATACTTTCGGTACTAGGATCGGTCGGATCGAGAAGACGTACGATTACATCAATCGCGTTGTCATAACGCTTCCACTTACGGTCTACGAGGGTACGTGGACTACACTCTCCCCTCTCGTTGCTATGCATCACCATCATCTTGCGTGTGTGTAGGATTTTTTTTTGAAATTACTGCGTTCCCCAACACGAAAGCGGAAGCGTATACAACGCGGTTGATGTAGTCGTACTCTTCGTGATTCGATCATGATCCAACCGATCTAGTGCTGAACGGACGACACCTTCGAGTTTAGCACACGTGCAGCTTGATGACGTCTCCTCCTCCTTGATCCAGCAAGAGAAGGCAGATTAGTAGATGGGATCACAACCAGTAGGACGGCGTTGTGGTGATGGTGGTGGTGGAGTCAGAATACCGGCAAGGCTTCGCTAAGCGGAAAACCGTGAACGAGAACTATACCGGGAGGGAGAGACGGGGAAGCAGCCAAGGCCAATGTGTTGGGGGCCTTGCTGCACCCCCTCCCCTATATTTATATGCATGTGAGGGCTTGGAGTCCAGGCCTACTCCTAATAGGAGTTGGGGCCAAAGGGGCAGAGGACTTGGACTCCAAGTCCAATCCTATTCCTACTACGACTCCCCTTTCTTCCCTTCCCTAGCCACATGGGCTTTTGAGGACTTGGTCCGCTTAGCCCAATAAGGCCAGGGTGCCTCCCCTCAGCCCATGCCAGCCCTTGGGACATGATGGACCCACTTGTGGACTTCCGGACCCCTCCGGAATCCACCGAAACCTTCTGGAAACTTCCCGGTACAATACCAAAAAATTGCACCTTTTCCAGAGCCCAAAATATGACTTCCCATATATAAATCTTTACCTCTCGACCATTCTAATACTCCTCGTGACACCCGAGATCTCATCCGGGACTCCGAACAACATTTGGTTACCAATCATCAAATAGCCCAATACTACTCTAGTGTCATCGAGCGTTAAGCGTGCGACCCTACGGGTTCGCGAATCATGTAGTCATGACGGAGACACCTCTCCGGTCAATAACCAATAGCAGGATCTGGATGTCCATATTTGTTCCTACATATTCCACGAAGATTTTTTATCGGTTGAACCATGATGTCAAGGATTTGGTTAATCCCGTATGCAATTCCCTTGTCCGGCAATATGTTTCTTGCCTGAGATTCGATCATCAGTATCTCCATACCTAGTTCAATCGCATTTCCGACAAGTCTCTTTACTCATTCCATAATACAAGATCTCGTGACTAACTCATTAGGCACATTGCTTGCAAGCTCTTTGCGATGTTGTATTACTGTGAGGGACCAAAGATATCTCTCCGTCATATGAGTGACAAATCCCAGTCTCGATCCACGCAACTCAACAAACACCTTTGGAAATACCTGTAGAGCACATTTATGATCACCCAGTTATGAAGTGACGTTTGATAGCACACAAGTCATTCCTCCGATATCGGGAGTGACATGATCTCATGGTCTAAGGAACTGACACTTGACATGAAGAAAGTTGTAGCAAATAACTAAACGATCTGATGCTAAGCTTACGGTTGGGTCTTGCCCATCACATCATTCTCCTAATGATGTGATCCCATTATCAAATGACAATTCATGTCTATGGTTAGGAAACCTTAACCATCTTTGATCAACGAGCTAGTCTAATAGAGACTCACTAGGGACATAGTATTTGTTTATGTATTCACACATGTATTTAAGTTTCCGGTCAATACAATTCTAGCATGAATAATAAACCTTTATCATGAATAAGGAAATATGATAATAACCAATGTATTATTGCCTCTAGGGCATATTTCCAACAAACGCTACCTCCGGTCATGAGTGGGAGCCGCTTCCTACTACTTTTTGGAGAGATCCGCACTACATGTACAATTTCCTCGCCCTTGCCTTATTTCTAGGGTGTTTTTTCATTTCAAGAGTCGGGTGTTTGTTTCCTTTTGGCAAACTCGGCATCTTCTTTGATAGAAAGGAGCATGGCACATCGGTGGAGCTACGACACGTCGAGGACATGATTGAGGACAAGATGGCACCCTGGGCTACACCCATTAGATGGGCTCCCGTTGCATGGTGTCTGCTAAATCATGTACACAGGGCAGAAGTCAGCCTGGACCTGTTGGCACCCATACCGCATGAGGAGGACACTGAGGATGGCATTTACTCTTGTCGCAACACATAGACATATTATAGTATTAGCCTGTCGTCTTTTGATAAATTCAAGACTTCTAAATTTTTTGATTTTGACGAAATTTTGCATGAACAACGAATGTATTTTTTCACATACTACTCAAACTAAACTTGAATATAGACTATCTTGTTCTCCCGTTGCAACGCACCGACATTCGTGCTAGTAAACACCAATGATCGATTCAGGGTGATTTAATCCAATTTTGAAGGGCCCACTTGTAAGCTCTAACATGGCATAAAACGGTCAACACCATTTGTTGACCGTCAAGTTAGACATTAGGCCCACCAGTCACAGCCGAACTTACAAAAGGGTCCCTAAAAATTGCACAAAGCACCCTAGAAACCAAATTAGATTGTAATTAGACCCCTAGGGAGGTTATTGCGTCTGTGAGCATGTCACCACCGGATGGGAGATAGGCGATGGTGGAGGGGCTCGGAAAGCCAACTCTGGCAAGCACGTCGGCAGCCTCAGACGAGGAGGGCGGTGGTAGGACAGGCTTCTCTCCAGTCGGTGCACCAGGACAGACTCCCTGGTTGCGGCAGCCCGGGGCCAGGAGCGCGGCGGCCACAACACGTGAAATAGCTCCCCGGTTGGCAACCCATCCTCGATGTAGAACCGCAACACCGCCCCATGCCTGAGAGCTCGGGGCACATCCTCACCGCACGCAAGCTCAAACCCACACCCCAGCCATGGCCGCTCTAGCAACACTGGGTTGGCACGCGCTAAGACACAAAACGGAGGCTGCGAGCTCGTGGGCGTGAGCTGGACCCGCGTGCACTAAGATCGTGGGACTGGGGACCAGCTCGCCGCACGCCAGAGAGGTGGGGCTCGTTGGGGCCGGTAGAGGGACCACATTGCGAGATCCGGTGTGGGGTTGCGTAGGATGTGACGCAGGGCGGTTGATGTCACCGGCGCTGGGAGGGAGAAGAGATGGCAGATGGTGGAGGAGGCGGAGCACGACATGAGAGGTGGTTGGGCGGCGTCGGCCATTGTTTAGACGACACGGGGGCGACTCTAGAGAGGTGGGGCTCGTGGGGATCCTGGCGAGTGGGCCGTCTGTCTAATTTAACAATCAATAGTATTTTCTTTGACTTTTATTGCCACGTCATCACTTACAAATGGGTCTAATTGGTCAGAATTGTCATTGGATCAGCTTCAATCAGTCATTAGAGTTTATTGAGAAAATTAGTAAAGAAACCGATAGACTTCTGGGGCGCCCAAGAAATACGGTTGCAAATCTGGATTTGAACTTGAAATGCGATGATATTTTGAAGTTCACTCACTTCGGCTCGTACGCTGATGAATGATGATTTACGGTACTCCAAGCAAAATGCTACCTACCACTAAAGGAATGGCTCCTCCTGCTAACTAGAGCCTCTGCCTATATTAGAGACACCCCTGAGAGGCACTTACGATTAGTAGCCCATCGTTGACATGCCATTCCACGGTCGAAAGAAGGGGGTCCACACAGGTTCAACCAGGATCCAGGATCATCTCTGAATTAGGACATGACACGCTATAAGGATTAAGGAGGAGCTATTCATCGATACCCATCTCTTCTCCTTCCTACTACCTAGAATAAACACTTGAATAATCTGCAGGTGGCCCGCGGTTCGTGATCCATCCACCCCGTCACCTCAGCGTCACTCCCACGAAGACAGAGTTCGGTCTTGTTCCGGCGCCGTGGGAGAGAGGGAGAGAGAGAAGAGGGATAGATGGGTTCCACCGGCGCCACCGCCGTCCTTCTGTCCTGCGTCGTGCAGTCCATTGTCGCCGCCGGCTCCGCCGCGTCGGACAAACCGCTCATCATATCAAGTACGTACGATCCATATCCGCAACACACGTTCTTATTATTAAGAGTAATTATATTTTGCCTGGTTTCGTTTTCTCACCGAGTGCTGGGTTGATCAACTCCGTCAGATGCGGCCCTTTTAGCCTCGCCCCCGGAGGCATCGCCGTCGTCCGGCCGCAAACTGGGGGGCTCCATGGAGGCAGGTAAACAACAAACGACGAAGCCCTGTCGTACGTGTGCGTGTCCTATCGTATTTTTTGGCTGCTAAACTAAATGAGAATACGTACGCGCGCGTACGTTCAGGGCTGTGCCCGGTGCAGCTGGAGCACCTGAAGCTGATGGGCAAGGTACAGGGCAGCTGCTTGGGACAGGCGATCCCGCAGCGGCGGTGCTGCACGGCGTTCAAGGGCTTCGTGTGCCCCTACGGGGCCACGATGAACGACCTCGACAACGGCTGCGCCCGGGAGATGATGGCGACGATCCAGGAGCTCTGCAAGGTGCCCAAGGGCTACTTCGCCATGTGCGGGGATTCACCCGAGGGCATCACGTGCTGACCTGAGTGACTGATTGTTTGTTTGATTGATTAAGTGCTAAGATTAGCCGGTGCCTTCGACGAGGACGTACGTTTAAGCTGTTTCTTCTTGCTCTCTTTTTTCTTACTTACTGTATATCTTAGTACTTTCTTTTCCTGCGAGGCTGCGACGCGATCGATCCGCCACATGTAGTAGCAACTGGCAAACAATATGTATGTATGTATGTGCTGTGTGAGGCGAAAGCACGCTGTTTTGCATGCTACATGTAACATGCAATTTTCCTTCGCCTTTGCTCATCATCTGTGTGATCGATTCACATTTTTAGTGTGTGTTTGATTGCTTGCATCAACCTTGTGCATCTTGCATCAGTGGCTCAATGGAGCCTGCGCGGGTAGATACAACATGTGGTTCATGGTTCTTTTTTTCACTATTTTGCAGAGGAAATCACTAGAAAGGAATAGTTGGTCAAGTTTTTTTTCTTGCGAGTGAATAATTGGTCAAGTTAGATGTGTATGCTAACACGTTTTCAACGTATCTATAATTTTTATATGTTCCATGTCACCATCTTATCTTTTCCATGTAACCTTTTTATTTATTTGACTAACCTACTAATAGTTGCAAGACATGCACAAGTTCTTGTTTTCACTTCTGTGTGTATGAACTTCACTAAAATTTAATGAACTATCAAGAAACTTCAAGGACCGATGAAATTTGGAGTTATTGTCAACCTGTCCTTGCAGGACCGGTACTTAAATATCGTCACTTCTACCCCTGAAGATGGCGCAAACGAAGAAAGTCAAAACATGAAAATTAAATTACATGTCATAACAAAAGCGTAGCACTTGGAACCACCCAATTCTAAGTCTGTATGCACCCTGTGGATCCAAATCAGTATTCACAAAAAACGCCACTTTCGGGAATCCGGAACTCGGGGGCCGGGGTTGACTCCAACTCGTTCCAAACTTGATGGATCTCAACATGGGTTCATCCTATGGACTCACAAGAAAATTAAGAAGCCTTTGGAGGGTCCAAAACATGCGCAAGGGCCCTTGGACCAAAGCCCTATGGGTTTGATGACCGATATTGAAAGACTAGACCTATATATTAACGGGAAACACTACTTTTCTGAGAGGGCGCCATTTGGTCCGAAAATTGCAGCCTCGTAGCCGCCATCTATAGAGGAGAAAACACATCCCCAACCAAGGGAGAATACCAAGGAGTAAGAAGAAGGATGGAGTGCCTTCCCCCTCCCTTCCGGGGGACTCCACACTCGCCACCATCACCATCATCGCCTCCACCACCATCTTCTTCCTTGGACCAATGGGTTCACTGTTGTAAAACCTTTGTAACCTCATACTAATACATGCTCTTTGATGCAATGAATAATTTCCCTATGATTTGTTTCATTGTTATCATGTTTGAGTAGTTCTCATTTTTCCTATGGCATTCGTGGTCTAGTTTTTTTCTATGAATTGTGCGACTTGTTATGGTGATGTCCTAGGATGCTAAGGTAGCGGTTCACACTATATTATATCACACATTAGGGTAAGCAATGTATTATGATAAATTTAGGATGGGAGGCCGGAGAGAAAGAACTTACCGTCCCGTGAGTTCACGAACTATACCACAGGGGATTCGAGAGGAAGCCTAGAGGAAGTTATGGCTATAGTTGAGTTTTACCTTAATGAATCTTAGTATTTGTCAATACTTGCTAAGAGAAAAATTATAAGTACATGTGACACCATGGTTTGGCAACATGTAAGCACATGCCTCTCATGCATAATAATTGTAACAAGCATGTGTACTGGTATAATGTTGTTACCAGTTGTCCAGGGACAATTTCACCATCACTTTCACAGCCACAAACTCTTGCTCCGTTTTAGTTCTTGTAATTTATTTCATAAAAAACACCTAACATTTATTTTTAGTTTATAAGTACTTTAGTTATCTCCTTGCATTATATCTTAATTGTGGAGAGTCTAGGCATAGTAAATGTTATGTACATGGATAGTTGCACAAGTGGCATACAGAACTTGAGAGATTAGGAAACCTATTTTTAGCTCCTACGAGGTATTGATACTCACATACTTCCGCATTCATATTGGAAAGTGATACAATAACTCACTTGGAGATTATCAAACTCATTTTTTACTATGTATTGTAGGGCAAAGCCCCATAGCTAATTTATTAAGCAAAAGAGGTCCAAAAAAATAATACAAGATTGTCTTAAAAGAGAGTGGGCGAGGCTAATTACAAGTTAGGGACTGACCTATACAAATATCCACAAAATTAAGGGAGAGAGGAAATCCAAGCCAAGATGGAAGGCTCACTAATGGAAAAACGGCTAGCCACAACTATCGTTGGTGGCGCGTCATTTCCCTGACGTAGGACAAATCAGCACGTCAGCTTTACATCCTTAGTGCTAGCGTTGCTTTTTTCAAAAACGCTACAAATTTGATGGCCCATATGCACTCACCGTTTGGAATGCACTGCTGGCCTTGGTTTTCTTTTTACGCCATAGTTAATTTGTTAGCGCTGGCGTCCGTTTGCTTTGCACGCCAGAAACACTTTCCATTTAATCAAGTGTTTTAAGTATTTAATTATTATACTAGTCACAAAATCATAAAAAATTATATTATGCTTTTTGTCATCATTAATTTTACTGTTTTTATCAATTTAGGAATTTTATTTCTTTACTACCAGTTCAAATTTTGAGTCTTTTATTTTGTCAAGTCTTTCATCAATCTTAGTCCTTTTTTATTTGCCCTGTTATTAGCTATGGCGTTGCCCTTTTTACCAACGCCAGTGATAACCTATCTAAGTCAACTTAGTAAAACACCTAAGTCACCGCTCTCTCTCATTTCACACCCCTCCCCCTGGACCAAAGCCGTCGACGCCGCCCCATCGACACCCCGTTGCCGCCCCGTCGCCGCCCGCGCCGGGACCAAGGTTAGATCCACTACTCCTCCCATCGCATCTCCTTCCTCTCCACTCTCCCAGGTCCTCCGTTCGCGGACACGCAACACGGCCGGGGTCCATTGGGATTCATGTAATTGATTAGGGGATTTCTTTAATTTCGGTAGAAATTTGAGTATATATATCATGGCTTGCTTTGTGTCATGTAGAATCCAAAGTTAGTTGCATGGATTGCTTTCTGTAGAAATTGTAGTGATAGTCTGATTTGCTATTGTGTAGAATCCGATATATAATGCACTTTGATTATAATCCGATTACTTGTGTGTCTCCCTCCGTGGATTTTGTTTATTTGTGTATGCAATTACTAGTGTAGAATTATATACTTACTTTTCAATATGTTTTGTATAAAAGGACCTCCAATTAATTATGTTTGGTATAAATTGATAGTGTACAAAGTGTTTATATACTTAGTTTCAATTATATTTTATGTAGAATGGCGCAGCCGCCACCATGTCCAGTGTGCAAGTCAAGGTGCGCAACCGACCTTGCAAGTGGCACGCTGTTTGACATCTACTTCCAGCCGTGCTTTGTTCCTGCAGCGGTAACGCATTACATGAACCTTCTAACAGTTTGTTCTTTTGTTTTACTTGTTATTTCCTGTAATGCAATGTGTTTGTTTTTTGGTTTTTTACACGTATTGTCCCTTGCAATGTGAGATTGGAGTTCAATGAGCTCATTACCGAAGACACTGTGATCTTCGATGCTCTTGGGGGCCCCTACACCGTGGAGGTCCACAAGGGACGAAAAATATCCCAGATTGGAGGAGATGAATGGAATCGTTTCATCGCCCACATGCATCTCACGGGGGGGGGGGGGGGGGTGCTACTTCTTGAGCTTGCGTTAGTTTTTCCATTGAAGAGGAAAGTGTGATGCAGCACAATAGAGATAAGTATTTCCCTCAGTTAAGAACCAAGGTATCAATCCAGTAGGAGAAGAACGCGCAAATCACCAATACATGCACACACAATCAAAAACTTCCACCCAACGCGATAAAGGGGTTGTCAATCGCTTCACAGTCACTAGCAAAGGTGAGATCTGATAGAGATAGATAAAACTAAATAAAACATAACTAAATATTTTTTGGGTTTTTTTGGTTTATAGATCTAAAAATAAAAGATTGCAAAATAGTAGATCGGAAACTAATATGATGGAAAATAGACCCGAGGGGCATAGGTTTCACTGGAGGCTTCTCTCTTGAAGGCAAATCATACGGTGGGTGAACAAATTACTATCGAGCAATTGATAGAAAAACGCAAAGTTATGACGATATCCAAGGCAATGATTATGCAATATAGGCATCACGTCCGTGTCAACTAGACCGACTCCTGCCTGCATCTACCACTATTACTACACACATCGACCGCTATCTAGCATGCATCTAGAGTATTAAGTTCATAAAGAATGGAGTAACGCCTTAAGTAAGATGACATGATGTAGAGGAATAAACTCATGTAGTATGATGTAAACCCCATATTTTTGTCATTGATGGCAACAATTCAATACGTGTCTCGCTACCCCTACTTTGTCACTAGGTGAAATCACGCAAGATTGAACCCAAAGCTAAGCACCTCTCCCATTGCAAGAAAAACCAATCTAGTTGGCCAAACCAAACCGACAATTCGAAGAGAAATACAAAGATACCAAATCATGCATATAAGAATTCAGAGAAGATTCAAATAATATTCATAGATAAGCTGATCATAAATCTACAATTCATCGGATCTCGATAAACACACCGCAAAAGAAGATTACATCGAATAGATCTCCAAGAACATCGAGGAGAACATGGTATTGAGAATCAAAGAGAGAGAAGAAGACATCTAGCTACTAGCTATGGACCCGTAGGTCTGTGGTAAACTACTCACGCTTCATCAGAAGGCAATAGAGTTGATGTAGATGCCCTCCGTGATCGAATCCCCCTCCGGCAGGATGCCGGAAAAGGCCGCACGATGGGATCTCACGGGAACAAAAGGTTGCGGTGGTGGAAAAGTGTTTTCGTGGATGCTTCTGGTGGTTCTGGAATATATGTGAATATATAGGAGGAAGAGCTAGGTCAGGGGGTCACTGAGGGGCCCACGAGGTAGGGGGCGCGCCCTCCACCCTTGCTGCCGCCTCGTGGCTCTTCTGACTTGCACTCCAAGTCCCCTGTGTGTCTTCTGGTCCAAGAAAAATCATCGTGAAGTTTTATTCCATTTGGACTCCGTTTAGTATTCCTTTTCTGCGAAGCTCAAAAACAAGGAAAAACATAAACTGGCACTGGGCTCTAGGTTAATAAGTTAGTCCCAAAAATAATATAAAATAGCATATTAATGCATATAAAACATCCAAAACAGATAATATAATAGCATGGAACAATGAAAATTATAGATACGTTGGAGACGTATCAGGGTGAACTTATGAGCTTCTCCTTCAGAAGATAAACTCCAAGGCTGGCTGTTATCTACAACAATTCGGAGGACGAAGATGATGACCCACTTGATGAAGCCCTCTATGCCAAAGGAATCAGGCTAAGCGAGGACGAATCGGGCAACCTCTGGTATATACTTCCTCCACGTGATGACTACGTCGGGATGCCATTCGTAACCCGCCTGAGAAGGACAAATGTTGATCGCCATGTCATGGGTATGTTACTTATTAGTGTAGAAATTTGATATGCTTAGTGTTGAAATTCGATGATATATATGCTTAGTTGTGACATGCTTGTAGTAATGTTATGATATGCTTAGTGTGTAGTAATGTGATATGCTTAGTATACTAATGTTGTGATATGCTTAGTGTGTAGTAATGTGATATGCTTAGTGTGTACTAATGCATGTGTTGTGATATATATATATGGAAGCGACTAACTACCATTCGACTGGTCGTTAGCAACAAATCCGCACGATCATACAACCGCGTCCCTCCCGCGCGCGACCCACTTCGGCAGAGCCACCCACGACCCAGCCTTCTTTTGCGAGGCCCACCACGCGCAACGCATGAGGCCCAAGATAGAGAACACAGCCCCTTTGGCCCACCTCCCCCCCCCCGCACGTGACTTACCACCCCAAAACCTAGTTTCTTACCTCCATCGCAAGAAACAACCACCTGCCCCGATCAGTTCTCTCCTCTCTCCCCGACGCGCCTCCATCGCTGGCGACCTCCGCCCCAGATCTGATCCACCAAAAAAACCCATGAAAAACACTACCAAACACAAGGATTTGAGAGAGGGCCCGGTTTACCACAACAACATCATAGGGGTTATCGCATGCTACTAGGAGAAATACATCAGTTCGTCTCAATTTCATCATAATCAGGCAAAAAAGAAAGGAGGTAAGTGATTCAACCTCTATACACATGCTGCATTTGCATTTCATACCAATAAAATCAAGGGGAAAAACATGGGGAAAGAACAACAAGAACTAAATAAGAAAGCCAAAAGGATGCATAAACAGGTAGCCCTTTTACTGCATGTGTGTAATTCCTCGGTTGTAATTGAGTTATCATTCAAATTCTATCAGGTTACCAACAAAGATTGAATAAATTTTCCTCTTTTATAGCCAAAAAGTTGGTAAAATTGATCCATGTTCCTACCTACAGATTACATCATTGAGTTACCTCATCATTAAGTTACCAACATAAAAACATATAGGTTATCATCATCACTCTATCAAGCTATCTTTTTTGAAGCATGTTAGAACTACATGTATGAAATTTCTCATTAATAACTGAGTTGCCATTTCAATTGAATATAGATTACCAGAGTGTGTGCATTGAGTAATTAGCATTCTTTAACACTTATTCAACATAAAAAAGATCCTTTTTATATTGAACAAACCCATGTCAGAACAAGTTATCATGCTAATTCATTACAATTTACCAGGAAAACTCAGAACCAAAGGTGCTAAAACACTACAAGAATATCATTAAGTTGCCCGGTTTACATTTTTTTTATAAGAAATGATGTTCATGAAATGAGGTTGATAGGAACTATCGCTGTCATACTCCCATACACTGGTTACTCTCAAAATGATACCTGTTATAAAAAAGAAGTAATCAGTGCAGAAAAAGAAAAAAATATATAGTTGTTGTGAAAAAAATAATCAAAATTGCTTGTAAGTGTGGAAAATCGATGGATGCAATCATATGTGCTAGCAGGTGCTGCAACACAAGAAAATGGCGCATGACAAAGGGGGTAATGTGGATATCATGATGAGTGGTGTGGGGACAAACCAACAGTGTGAATATGCACACACGGCAAGCTTTGGTTCTGCCAAAACAGATGAAGGTAAAACATTTACCATGCTACCACATTTTTATACACAGACTTGCTACCATCATACTTGAATTGCAACTACCACCCTATGTTATTTACAACTACCACATTCACCATGAATCAGTTCACAATCACAAAGCTTAATGCACACAAGTTACCATGAAATTAGGTACAATTACCACACTTACTGCATACGAATTATCATGCAATCTGTATTACAATTGGAATTACATGCTTTCACTTTACATCTACAAAAACATCTTAATGCATGCAAATTTTACCAAGAAATTGGAGTACAAGTTACCACTAGTTTTGGCGTGCAAAAAATATAACACAAAATAACAACTTCAAAAACATTATAGGTGCTACATCTAGAAGCAACCCGATGGTCCGAGAGACAAGCAAAGAACCGACTACTAGCAGCATACGGGGGAGAGAAAGCTTCTTTGATCATTCAGTCAGCGAGCTAGCGAGTCTAGAAACAGGAGGAGAGAATGCAGAACAGGGAGACATAAACACCGAGGCATACTCCACACCGAACCTCCTGATGAAACGATGAAGTTTGATTCTTTTGAGGAAGCTTATGATCACTACAAGCAATATGCACTGAGACATGGGTTTGTAATGAGACTGGAATACAGAAAAACAATTAAAGACGATACTGTAAGCAGAGTCCTCTTGGTTTGTGGGAAATACGGCAAGCCAAAAACAAACAAGGAGGAGACAGAGGATGTGCAGGACCCAGAAGGCATCGTGAAGAAGAGGAAAAGAGGGAAGGTTGTGAAGTCGGGATGTCCGGCCCACCTTTACATCACCCACGAATGCGTGGTGGAGAGTCAAACGCTTCAACGACGACCACAAGCACCCTCTAATAAGAAAGCCGTCCTTGACAAAGTTCCTATCATCACATAGGAACATTCCAAAATATGAGCAGGACTTCTTGAAGATATTGCACGGATGCAACATAAAGACAGCAAGACAGATGCAACTAATGTCATGGTTCTACGGGAATCCTAAAGATGTACCATACACAACAAAGGACATCGCAAACCAGCAAGCTAAATTCCGGATGGAGTACAACCATGCTGATGTGGGGAGCACAATCTCGTACTTCCAAGATATGAAGGCACAAGATCCAGATTTCCATTGGAGAATAAAGCTTGATGATGAGGACAGAGTGGAAAATTTATTCTGGATAGATGGTGCGTCGCGCAGGGCATATGCTAGATACAATTATGTCATCTCATTCGACACAACATACATGACAAACATGTACAAAATGCCCTGTGCGCCCTTCATTGGCATTAATAACCATGGGCAGTCAATCCAGTTTGGTTGTGGGTTTGTTCGAAACGAACTATCTGGTAACTTTGTGTGGCTGTTTAATGCATTCTTGCATGCAATGGGTGGAATTGCGCCAAAGAACATAATAACAGATCAAGATTTTGCAATGAGGAGTGCTATTGATGAGGTGTTCATCGGGATAGTACACAGGAATTGCCGCTGGCATATAATGAAAAAAGCACAAGAGAAGCTTGGGAAGCTGATGGCTGACGATGAGCCACTAAACAATGCATTCAAGGATTGTGTTGACAACAGCCTGACTGGTATTTTACTTCCCACCCTCACTAACTTAAAACACAGAGAAATGGGTTTACATGCATGATATCAACAGTTACCATGTAATAAGGTGACAAGTTACCAGAGGATTATAACAAAATTACCTACATTAATTATTTTCTGTACTACCCGTATCATGTTCATGTTTGTTGGACACATTTCAGTTGTTCACCCCACTAGTTACAACAAAATTTTTCAATCACCAGCTAGTGCTGATTGATATGAGTCTCTTTTTTGTTGCTAGTTAAAAATGTTGCTTGTACTACACACACAGAGTGGTATTCGCTGTGGGAAAAAATCATCCTATGTGCAAAGTACTTACCATGATGCTTGAACTAAAGTAACCAGGTGTGTGTGACAGAATTATCAACAGCAGTGGTGTTCCTAGTTACCAATATGTTTGAACCAATGTTACCATCCTTCAATACTTGATGTTACCATGTTTATGTTATGAATGCAGTTGAGGAGTTTGAGCATAATTGGTGGGTAATGATGGAAGTGTATGGCCAAACCGACAACGAGCATTTCCAATGGCTGTGGGAGAACAGGAAGTGTTGGGTCCCGGTATACTATATGCACGATTTTTTCCCGTTCTTGCAGACCACGGCAAGAAGCGAGGGTTTTAACTCTGTGCTCAAGAAGTATGTCAACCCAAACAACTCACTGGTCGAATTCGCACAACAGTACACTGCGATACAGGATAAGGTGATGGCTAGCATGTCAAAAGAGCAGTTGAAAACAATGTACAAAGAAACCGAAATGTACTCGATGAACCCGCTGGAGATGCAGGTGCGGGGGATATACACACATAACTTGTTTTGCAAGTTCCAGGTGGAGATGAAGGTGAAATCAGCCTACAGATGCGACGCATTGGATGATGGTACTTTCAAGGTCAGCTCAGTGCGGGGGATGATACCAAAATATGGAGATAGGGACTACCATGTGCAAGCAAACATGGATGAAGAGACATACTCGTGTACTTGCTGCAAGTTTGACCGTGACGGGCTACTGTGCGCGCACGTACTATGAGTTATGGACCAGATTGGGGTATACGAGATACCTGAAAAGTACATCCTAAAGAGGTGGACCTGGGATCCAGAGGAGGATCTTATTCAACCTGATTTCGAACAGCCAACAGTTAAGGAGTCGATGCCAGAGGAGGGGAAAAGCGTCATGCGATACACGTCAATTCTTAAAGAATTTAAGGCATCAGCTAAAGACGCTTTCCTAACATATGACGGGACCAGATTGGCAAGAAAACGCCTGTATAATTTCAAGGAGGAGCTTGAAACCCTGAAGAAAAATCAACTTAAAAAAGCAAGAAAGGAAAAGGAAGAAGCAAAAGGATAGTTTCAAGGACAGCCGGATCCCTGCTCGATACCTGTGGGGCGGGTGAATGAAGACAACTCCGTCACACAGCACCAAAACGCCCCCGATTCAAGACATCCGGAGAACCCAGCCACACAGCAAACAAGTGCCACTAATGTGCAGCGACAGGAGAACCCCGCCACACAACAAGAAAGTGCTACTAATGTGCAGCGACAGGGTAACCCTGCCACACAGCAAGAAAGTGTGTGTGTGACGATACATGCTAGCAAAAACAATCATGCTTTTTTCATCTAGCCCCCACATCCTAATGCGGCTCCGTCCTCAAACACAAAGTTGATACTAGACCCTCCCAAGACTACAACGAAGGGGCGGCCAAAGTCAAAAAGAAAGCAGTCAGGTTTTGAGATTGCAAAACCCAAGCCAAAAAGAAAATGTGGTGTGTGCGGGAGTCTGGACCATGATAAACGCAAATGCAAATCTCCGCTAGCAAGATAAATGAAGAAGGCGCTATTAAAAGGGAAGATGGTGGCTACATTCTTTTCATGGACCATAATGTGCAAGCTACAAGCCCCATAACATTCCAGTTATCAGCATTGTATCATGGATTTATCATGGCTTTGTAATCCAAAAAGGGTATATCTATATTTTAAGCAAGCTATCAGTACCCTATTATGCCAGTTACCAGCAATGTATGATGGAATTGACATGGATTTGTAAATCCAAAATTTTTATATCTACATTTTTTGAAGGCTACCAGCACTGCATTGTATTACTTATGAACAAAAAATTAGGCCTACTTGCACTTCTAAAAAATAGAATAAAGTAATCTCGGTCTTCAACCAGAAGATGATTGCAGTTATCAAATCAAATGTGATACAAATTATAATCACAACAGTGAATTTATCATCTAGTCAGTGACTTTGGACTGTGTATACTATAGTAAAACAACATGTCAACACTTTGCTCCATGACATTGTCATGACAGATTCATGTAAAAAAGTCATCAACACATTTTGGTAGAAGTTATCAAACTGTCGTAAAAAAAATATCACCTCATCACCCACTGCCGAACAGATGATAACCCACTGTTTGCATTTGTTTTGATCATGATCTAACCACCTCAATGTCAAAATTTTCCGGAGAGCTGGAATTTGATCTTTAGTTAAGGCCGGAACATTTTTGCCATCCCAGACCTCAAGGTATGTGCAGGCAAAAAATCCGCAATCAATGCTGAAACATTTGTGATGAAAAAAACAACACACAATCAGTTTAATTAGAGTTTGCGACCGGGTCAATAAACAGGGATAAGAACATATAGTGTGGTGTTAAAAAAGAGAGTGAATAATCCACAACTAACCCATCATCATGTTTCAACACATCAATGTACACAAGTTCGTATTCCTGTATCTGCTTATGCGAGTCCCTGTAATTTATCAACCAAGCCTTCTTTATAGCGTTCATGTATCTTGTCGCATGCTCGAGAAGAGAAGGACTATCTTGTTCACGCAATGAATCTAGAACTTCGAACCGCTTCGCCCGGAGATTTAGTGACAACACATACCAATGCCCGTCATCTGGACCGAGGCCCAACTTTTGCAAAGCAGGGAATAGCTGCTGCAAAAAATTAAAAGGCAGTAACCATGGAAGGAGATAAAGAAACAAAATTACCAAGATAACAAATGGTCATGAAATTCACATGGGAGGCAACTAGAAAAAAATTATCAGGCCATAAAGGTCAAAGTTGCCAGTGTGCATGAAAGAGGTTATCATGACATGAAGAACAAACAATATCAGGGTAAAAAAATAAGAGTACTGATATTAACAGGAAGTTACCAAGACACTAACTGTAAAGTTACCAGATCCAGCAAACATAACATACCTTATCCTGGTGACTAAGAATGTAAAACTTGTCCCGTCGAAAATACTTCAATACAAACTTGGGTGAAGTCTCCTATCAACAGATACACAGATAGCAGCCAAGGGAAGATGAGCCTGTTTGGCGTTTCCTTATACTGGAGAATGCGAACATGTAACTCGGCAATGTTGGTTGATAGTTGCCCAACTCCCTTCACACAATTGGCAAGCTCACCGAGGGTGACCCATCTACCATCAATGTCGATGACCCTAACACTACAAACACAAAAAAAGATTTAAAAAATACATTACAAAAAATGGCACACAAATAATGATTTATGTTAAAAAATGAGAAAAGGATGGAAACATACTCTTTAATCTTAGAGTTAGAATCAGTAGTATGCTTGATAACTTCATTGTAAACAAACTCTTCCTCCTCGCTCGGTGTGAGGGTGGCAAAAGGCCGGAGCAGGTATTTGGACGGGTGGGTGACCCTAACTTTCCGAATAAAGGATTTAGGGATTGAACTGCGTACTAAATGCTCTGTGCGAGGTAACTCTGGTGTAACAAATGTTGGACTTTGAGGGTTGTCTGGTAAAAACAAAAAAAAACTAAGATGTATAATGTAACAAGGACATGAGTAAAGCAAAACGTCAAAAGAAAAACAATGAAAACATGAGTTATCAGCAGATGGGTGAAAAGAATTATCAAGTGGTGGGTCATAACTTATCAACTGCCACATGTTTTAATTATCAAGTGGTGGTCCATAGTTGAAAAACAAAGAAAGGAGTTTGTGAAAGGGTTGCAATGTTCATGGAGCAGAAAAAATCACCTATTTGAACATTAGATTTCCCTTTTAATGCTGGATTTTCATGTTCAAATTCTTCCCACCATATTAGAACCTCATCATCGTCAATCTCGACATCATACACTTGCACACGACCACCTTCCGGTGTTACATAAATAAAAAAAGAGCGATGAGGACATGAACAGTAGTGATAAACAAGATAAATTATTGCAAAGAAATAAGTATTAAAAATTGAGACAATATACAATAAGTTATCAGGAACACAATATAGAAAATACCAGGTGATGTGAATGTGGATTACCAGCACACTGGTATGGGATTTTTAAAGAAGAAATTACATAGCACTGGTGCATAATGAGGAACAGCTGTGATATCATCAAATCATCATAACATGTAAAAGAAGACCAAAAAGAATTGTATAGCCCAGAATTGGTAAAGAATGCATATGTGGCTGGAGTTATGATGTCAATGGTTCGTAAATTATCAGGATTTGAACATTTGAGTTACCAAGATAGTGTCATATAGACTTATCAGGGTAATTAAAAACGAGGGAATAATAACAAATTTCAGATGAATAAGAGTACACACTTGATACTACCAGTGCAGTATTGTTTTGTAAGCATGACAACAAATTAAGGAAAATAAATAGGCAATGATAGGAGATGTATGTATCACACGCTTACTAAAGTCAGTAACGGATAACATCAGCTTTCAAAACTGACAAAGTTACCAGGGGAAAGAGGTTGGAGTTATCATCTATGCTAGCATCGTACAAAATATTGTAGGGGACACAACAAAAATATATATTCCGGGTACTGAAAGCACATATGTTCATTTACATCACACAAAACATAGAAGTAGTATTACATTCATCCATACACACGAAAGGATAGCAAATTCCAAACACATAAATAAAAAGAGCACAGAAAGCCACAAACAATATGATGTACACTGACATATGTCAATCCATCACTCTCGCTGCAGAAAAGCGAGGACACAAGGTCTTCACTTACTAGAGTTGGGTGGCGGAGCCCAAGCAACCGGTTGCGCATTGGTAACTTTCACCATTGTCTTGCCCTTGGAGCCAGCAGCAACAGGAGATGCGAGCCCTAGAACGGCGACAGGGCCAGTAGCTGGTGCTGCAGGTGGTACTTGAGCCGATGGCGCCGCCGCAGGTGCTTCTGGTGCTGCAGGTGGTACTTGAGCTAATGGCGCCGCCGCAGGTGCTTCTGGTGCTACAGGTGGTACTTGAGCAGATGGCGCCGCCGCCGATGCTTCTGGTGCTGCAGGTGGAACTAGAGCCGATGGCGCCGCCGCCGATGCTTGTGGTGCTGCAGGTGGTACATGAGCCAATGCTGGTGCAGCTTGAGTCGTTGGAGTTGCTTCAGTAGATGGTGGCACTTGTGGACTCGCACCAAAGATGACATCAAGCCCAAGAGAGCAGCTGGGTGGCGTAAAATTACCATCGTATTCTCCAGCTCCAGGGGTGCTCGACTCCAACATAGGGTCAGCTACTGCAACAAACACCAAAAGTAACACACAAAAAAGGAAAAAATGCATGAGGAAAACATGTAGTGGACATTGTATTTGTTAATGTCAGAACATTAACTGGAGTTATCATGGCTTGAACAGACAAGTTATCAACATAAGAAAGTGAAGTTACCAACCTGTGGCCGCAGGATTATGGGCATCATTCTCTTGACCTCCAGCTGTAGCCGTATCAATAGGCATATTGACTCGGGTACCTCCCACAACTTCCTTAGTGACACGAACGGCTACAGCGGAAAAAGATTTAACACATCGTCAACATAAATCATCATTACATACACGAAAAAAAAAGGTGATGGGACACAGAAATACCTTCACCTTCATCATGCACTATATTGGGAACGACTTCATTTTCACATTCAACAGCCTCAGCCGCGCTGGCGATATCTTCAACAACAGCAGTAACAGTTGCCGCTGCAGCAAGCTGATCTATAGGGTCATCAGAAACACCAGCCGATGTTGCCGCAACAACATCAGATGCGCCCTTGCTAGCTGCTGCTACTTTATCAGACGGAGATGTCGCCGTGGGAGATTCATCAAGATGGATAACTTCTGTTGTCTCCGATGACGTTGTCTGCGACAATGTTGTCCTTAGTCGTGGTGAGGATCTGGTCTTGGCGAATTTCACCTTTTTCACAGCAGATTTATCTTTTGAGCGACTGAAAATATGGGTACACAAGAGTAGTAGTGAGATTACACATGTTGTTAAACCTAAGTTACCACATGTTACAAACAAAAAAAGATGTCACATACTTCAGGTGTAACTAGCATCCAGGGAAAAAATTACAAAGTTATCAAGGACTAGAAATATAAAGTTATCAAATGATATGAACAAAAGAACCAGCAATTTGTTTTGAATAACTGCAAACAAGAAAGGTATGTGAACACCTTTTTCCTGATACACTTGGTGAACCCTTAGCAGCAGCAACTTGTTTCATAGGTGCACTGAATGAAAAAAATAACCAAATGTTACAAGCACATACAGTTACCAAGATTGGTAACTCTAAATTATCAGGAGGGCATAGTTGAGTTATCAATGTTCATCAAAATAAGTTAACAGACAAAAAGAACAAAATAACCAGCTTGTTGGTAGGTGTAAAACAAAACTATAGTTTCAGTGCACATGAAAACAGTATAGAAAAACAAAAAAGAACTACTGAACATAAACGAAAGTAAGAATGTGAATACCTTTTCACTGGTGCAATCTCTGAATCCTTAGCAGCAACAGATTGTTTGCCGGGAGCCCTGCAAGGAAAATATGAGCAAGTTAATTACCAGCATGAAATTACCCAAACTACCTTACTCAAACAACTGGATTTACCATGTTGTTTCAGGCACAACATTGATAAAAAAGACCATGGAAATAATCACTCACCTGCGTGGGGCCTCCTTCCGCATGGTTGATAGTGGGACGGCGACACCAGTTCCCTTTTCAGCCACACGTATACCAAGCTCCTGGACCACAACTTTCTTCACAGCTAAATGAATTTCAGCTGCTGACAGTGCAATTGGTGAAGATGGCCTTTGTGATGGGCCGGGAGGCACAGCTGGTGAAGTTGGACGGGGGGGGGGGGGTGATGGCACAGTTGGTGAAGCTGAACGAGGGGGTGATGGTAGCCTCAGTTTCTTGCGCCTCTGGTAAGCCAAATTTTTTAGAAGCTGAGAACCACACTGCTTGACAGAAGATTCAGTGGCCGCCTCAGCTTGCGTGTCTGTCAGACCTTGCTGGCTAAGCCCTCCATCACCTGATCCAACGGATGCTGCATGAGAGGTGCTAGTGAGTAAGATCTCAGACTCATTGAGGTTCCCATCGACAGGGCGGACAGGAGTGTCTTCAACATCTGGTCATGTGTCCTCATGAGCTTTGACAGTTGCATCATCCAGATGTGTGGTGTCATCATCAGTTGGACCACTGCCCATATCTACATTCGCGGTACCACTGCCTGAAGAAACAAAAGGATCGTTACGACGACGACGAACAACTCGATAATCCATATCATTAAAATCGTCATCATCATCGGAGTCAGCATCAAACTCAGCATCATTGCCTCCGTGATACTCGTCATCACTGTCAGAATCTTCAGCAACATTCTTTCCAGGGCTTTCCGGCCGCCTGCCCTGCGATGAGCGCGTGGTCCTTGCCGTCGTTCGGGCAGCAGAAGAAAGAACATTCAATCCAGCATCTAGCTGACGGGATGCATCTGAATGGCCCTCATCATCCAAAGCGGTTAATGATTGCACAAGATTGCCTAGGATGCCAACCATGGCGGACGTGAACCGAGCAACTATCTGAGTTGATTTGGCAAATTTCTGTTCAACAAAAAATGCAAAAAATAAAAATAAATAGTAAGTTATCACCAAAATGCAACAAAAGTTATCATGAGTTCACAAAAAGCACACACATGAACAATACCAAACAAATGTGTGGTGTCATTGCAGTAAACAAATGAATGTATTCATGATTTAACAAACATTCAGTCACCATGAAAATGAAGATCAATATACGAGAAAGCTAAAATAGCACAGTTAGATATCAGCAAAAAAACTTAAGTTATCTAAGGCTTTAGAAAAAAAGAATCGTCACAGGAATGCAACCAAAGTTATCATGATACCAAGTTATCACAGTAATGCAACAAAGTTATCAAGGCATTACACTAAGAATTATCACATGGTTGCATCATAATTATTATCCTTTATAGAGGATATGACACATTGGAAACAAACAAGTTGACATCGAAAGAGGGTCACCACATTGAGTGCAACAAATAAGTTATCAGCCTATGAAAAAACATAGAATAGCAAAAAAACAAGAAATGAGGTTACATGCTCACCTCCTGACTGCAGCTTGGGACAGTATGAACACGCATAAACTTGTCAAGACCTTCCAGACCACCAAACAGACAGAAATTCATGCCAAGCTCAGGCTTCAACTGGAAAAAATGTAGCGACAAGTCAGATAAGTAACAACAAAAAACAATGAAAATAAAATGCAGTTGCAAAGCAGTGTGTGAACTGAAAAACATAGATATAGATTACCGGTAGTTTCCCGAAAGAAACTTTGTCAGCCTGAACATCCTTGTTGAGGACAAGAGTTATCAGCTTCTTCGTCCAGACATTGATGGGAAAAGGACCATCAGGCAATACGATGCCATGTCCAGAAAGATCAATCGCATGAATGTACGGTAGCTGATAAGAAAAATACAAGCGTCATGGTAAACACGAAAAAAATCAGAAACAAAATGACAAAAGAGAAGGTAAGAGGAAAGCATCGTCACTTACATTGTAGAAGAGAAGGCAACCCCTGGTAGGCTTGCGTTTTAGCAGCGCCTTGTGTAGTTCATCAACAATAAACTTGTACCAATTGAGATTTTTAATACCATCGATGCACGCTGCAAGTTGAAAAACAAAAAGAAACTGAAGTTCACCGAATGCACCACAAAAAACTATGAAAGTTACCACACTGAGATACAGTAAAGTTATCAGGCACACAAGAAAGAAAATGACAGAATTACATAAAAACTTACCGGCACAGTATACCATCTGGGGCTAACTTTGTTGGAGGTGGTCGGGGCAATGACTGTATTCCCCGCAAGCAAAAGCCACATACGCTAGAAAGTATCATCAGCATTTTCAGAACCCTCTATGAGATCAACAAGATCAGACATTTTAGGGGCATATCCAAGCTCGCCAAACAACTCAAGCCCTAACTCAATATCAGCTTCAGTAGGGAGGTTGTAAGGGACATCCTTCCCTCCATGCGGCACGCCCATAACACGATGCACGTATTCCGCATTAACCGGAAGCCTGCCTCGCCCTGGTACAACCACCTCATGGGAATTGGGTTCGTACAGATCAGCAAGCCACACACTGAGATTGTTGAATAGATGGTCACACTGGATATTCCGAAGGCTTGTGAAATCCATATCATCAATGACAGCCTTCCTATCATCATTCATGTCCTTGCATGCTAGAAGAGGCGAACTGGGTGAGGCTTTGTTCCGCGGAGGAGGGCGTTTTGCCTTTTTCGAAGGAACCTCATCGATTCCATCACCATCTCCTTTGCGCTTCCTCGGCATTGTGTCCCTGACACGTAGGAACGAAAAGCACAATAAAGCACTGAACATTGGAATGAAACCATTTACAACAACATACAATCACAATGAACATGGTAAATAAAGCACTGAACACATGATAAATCGGCCAAGGTGTTGCCGTTAAGCACATAATCAACATACTAACTGATGATAAACCTAGAAATGTTCACACGGTAACTCAAACACAGTCACACTGGTAGGTACAAAAAAACCAACCACTGAAATTATATGCACATATATCATCACTGGTGAAAAACAGCAGTGTTACACTACTGGTGATTTGGGCACATTGTCACTGGTAAGTATAATCCCACAGTCATGATAATTAATAGCACGTACAAAAACTGGTCAATACAGAACAATTGGGCTACTGGTAAATTAGGCACAATGACACTGGTAAGTACAATACCATGATCCTGATAATTAATAGCACAACAACACTGATAATCAAAGTTTACCATCATAACCCTAATCAACAACACCAAATGTTAGGGTTGCTGTTAAAAAAACACATACGCTACATATATTCGACACAAGGGCATATAGTGGGAAAATTTCATGGGTTGATGTTCAAAATACACATACACCGCCACAAAATACACATATCGAGAACAACAAATGTCAACTGAACGAAAACCCGTGGGAAAAAACTCCATGGAAAATTAAACCTGCAATCCGCCACAAAAACCTATACACCACCCACGCGCCAACCAAATCCGCATGCATTGAACCAAAATCCGAGCATGCTTCTACACGTAGACTATACGGATGACCTAATCGACCCTAAAATCATCAACAAACCGCACAGATTCGAAGGGGAAAAGGATAAATCCGCGGTGGGACGAACGGGATAAGCAACAGGGGAAACAGAGGGCACGGGGAAATGCGTCGCTCACCTCCGAATCAGACGCCGCCGCCGGGAAGCTGACCGCGCCGCCCCCAGGAGAAGTTGCCGACGCCGGAGAGATGAGGAAGGGGAGAGCGTCGAATGCCAACCGCAATGCGCAAGAGGGGGAGAAGTAATGCGGGCGATGAGGATGGGGGAGTGGAGTTCGTGCGCGCATTGGGCGAGAGGGGCGGTTTGATCTGCCCCACTTGTCATCGACGCAGAAACAGTAACGGCTATGCGAAGGAAACCGCAACGCGCTTTTCGCTCGCGCTGAGATGCTGCATACCGTTGGATCTGAAATCGATGGCACTAAAGGCGTGCGGATCTGTAGCAAACGGACAGTCGGCAGGAATTTAGCTTTACCGTATATATATACTTAGTGTAGAATTTGATATACTTAGTGTTGAAATTTCATGATATATATGTTTAGTTGTGACATGCTTGTAGTAATGTTGTGATATGCTTAGTGTGTAGTAATGTGATATACTTAGTATACTAATGTTGTGATATTCTTAGTGTGTAGTAATGTGATATGCTTAGTGTACTAATGTTGTGATATGCTTAGTGTGTAGTAATGTGATATGCTTAGTGTACTAATGTGTTGTGATATATATGTGCTTAGTGTAGAATTTGAGGATATGCTTAGTGTGTAGTAATGCGATATGCTTAGTGTAGAACGTGATCAATATGCTCTTAGTGTGTAGTAATGTGACATGCTCATTTATCATATTTGTTTTTTTTTCAGAAATTACCTAAGAGGCTAAGTGAGATTTGTGGCATCGAGCCGGATGAAGCAGGCATTGCTGGACTATGCCTTACCACAAGGGGCTCCATCACGAACTGTGCTTACGCAGTGGACATAGACGGCCGCACTGTGTTCAGTGCCGCGGGATGGAACAACTTCCTTGCTGGAAAGAATCTCCAGGTTGGACAGGCCATCTTAATCACCATCAGGAACACTCGGCGTCATGGCTTGAGGATGATGATGGTCATCGACCTCATTTAGAACTATGTGTGTGGCGGTGCAATAGATGCTAAATGAACTGCTTATGTATTAGCGCTATGTACTAGTACTGTTTTAGCTCGTAATGTTTCTATTAACTGGTAATGGTTTGTGAGATCTATATATAGCTAGCAATCACTTAAATATTAACTCGTAATGTTCTATTATCTGATACTGTTCTACTGTGTATGTACTTAGTTTTATTGTGAAATGCTAAATGTTACATGGTGTTGAAAAACCTTTTTTGCATGAAATGTTCGTGGCGTGCAAATTACATTGCGCGCCGCTAGGTGAGTGAATATAGTGGTGGCGTTGCAAACATCGCACGCCGTCAACACGTATAATACTGCTGGCGTAGCCTCCTGCGCCCTAGGTGAGTGAATATAGTGGTGGCGTTGCAAACATCGCACGCCGTCAACACGTATAATGCTGCTGGCGTAGCCTCCTGCACCACCACTATTTCTTAACAATGGCGCCATATCGGTGGCGTCGAGCTTCTACGCCAGCAAGGTTGTTTTTGGCACACCATACCTAGGCTCTTCTGCACTAGTGGCTTCAAAGATGATTTAAACATATGAGCCAATAAAGAGATATCATGGATCAATTTGCCTCTCCACGATGCAAAAGAAGGCCTCTGATGTCTGAAAACCAGCCCATTTCTAACAATCCATATATTCCAAGCAGCAACCATAGCCACCTCCATTAAGAAAAGGTGGTAAAAATCCCTCCTAGAAGCAGCAAGACGATCTATGATATTTGAGCCACTTCCCCAAGAGATTTGCAGATAGTTCCATAGACTAATGCTAAAATTACAAGCAAAAAAGAGATGTTCCCTAGTCTTAGGAAGGTGAGTAGGACACAAGACACAAAAATTCTCATCTTGCTTAGATCTCCGATGTCTACGCGGTAACATGTCTCTTGTGTTCAACCGATTATTTAACAAGAGCCAGCCAAGAGATTTGATCTTCATTGTGCATTAGCTTTCCCAAGTCCATTTGCATGGGACATCCACAGACAGATGGCTATGCATAATATTGTATAAGATTTTGGCAGAATAAGCACCAAGCTTATAGGGTCAGGACCAGACATATTAGCAATGGTCAGCTGCAAATCATTAAGCTCATCCATGGCCTCAATGGAAAGAGGCAAAGTAAAAAAGAATGTGGATCATTATTGTCCAAGAAATCATTGATATAAATCTTATCATCTAGGGCAAAAGAGAATAATCTTGGAAACCTATCTCTCGGAGATTGGACAAACCCACTTAACAACCATGCATCACTAGAGTAAAAAAGAATCCCCCATGTTGATCTTAACAACAGTTAGACTCCTGTAGACATAAGACAGTTTCATAACATCTCTCCACTATAAAGAGCCACAAAGGATAGTTGAATGAGGAACCACACCCTCATAATTGGAGTCCCAAGTCAAAGAAACTCATGGCACATCAGCTTTTGAATAAAACTTATGCAATTGTTTGGTCAATAAAGCTCTGTTTTGGACTTGCGGATTAAGAATACCCATGCCCCTTTATCCTTAGGTTTGTATACCATAGGCCATGCAACCAGGGAGTGTTTAGGGTTGTCCCCATGTGATCTCAAAAGGCACTACCTCTCAATCGTCTCAAGCTATTTAATAATAGCAAGTGGAAGCTGGAGACTGCATAAAAATATATAGGCATCAAAGAGAGGGCGGGTTAACAAGTTGTAGCCTTGCCCCCTAAGACAATAAAGCAGAGCTAGCACATAACCTCCTTTCCATGCTTCACACCACAGGTACCAGATATTGAATCCTTGTCCTAGTAAGTAAAAGACAAGGATCACAGTTGGCACTCAAAGAGATATGCCAACCTAGCAGCTTCCACATGCTTCACAAATGGGCACCATAGATAACTTGTGAAAGTTTACTTTTAGGCCAGTGGAGGTATGAAAAGTGTGAAACATCTCCTTAAGAGCAATAAATTGGGAGTCCACAGCAGGTGCAATCAGTAGGGTATCGCCAGCATACTGAATAATGGGGAAATCCTTGTCATGAGATGGTATAGGCTGTGAGAGAACCCCTTTGTTAAGCATATCATTTACCACATATTGCAATAAATCGGTTGCAATGACAAATAATAAAGGAGAAAGAGGGTCACCCTAACGCACACCTCTCTTACACTCAAAGAGCTTGCTTGGCACACCATTAAGTGAAATGTAAGAAGAATCTGAAGTCATAATTTCCAAGATGCAATTCCTCCACTTACTTTCAAAACCATTGTGTTGCAAAATTGCCTCATGTTCTATAGTATCAAAAGCCTCAGCATTTCAACTAGATTATTACCACTGGCCTTTTGGGGGCATGGCACTGGTGCAAGTATTCAAAAGACCAAGCAATACAATCCTGAATAGACATCCATTTAAGAAAACCATACCGATTATTGTGAATGCATTGCAAGATAACCTTATGTAGTCTGTTTGTAAGGAGCTTTGCCAAGAATTTCAGTCCGCCATTGGTGAGAGAGATGGGCCTAAAATCATTGGGTCCCTCTTGAGAGAGGATTTAGGATTCAGAGTGATCAGAGAGCCACTGATACTTTCCAAGCTAATTTTACCATGAAAAAGAATCATTAATAAGGTTGATAAAATCTTGCTTGATAATGGACCAACACCTTTTAATAAAAATTCTAGTAAAACCATCAGGGCCTGGTGCCCTGTCAATTGGCAGTTCCTTCAAAACAGCTAATACTTCCTCTCCATAAAAAGGCAGAGATAGCACCTCAAGTCCAAGAGTATGTTGCAGCAATGAAGGAAGATCAAAGCCCATTACAATTATTTGGGCCATGCCCATTCTGCATTTAACCATGACCCAAAGGATTCCCTCCATCTATTGATGGTCAGTAACCACACCTGAATCATCATCTTTCAAACTAGCAATGGAATAGCGCCTATATCTCTTTGTATCGCCATTGCCGGGAACATAGCATTAGGTTTAGTTTTCTCGTGTGCATTTGTTTGCTTTGTTATTAAATGTATTTTATCTATTATTTTTCATCATACATACAAAATATAAAACTAAAAAAATGTAGTCACTAACACTAGAGTTAAGGAACCTCCTAAAATCCCTAATTCATGATCCTGCTGAAACTCATAATAGCTTGGCCATGGAAAAAGCATTGGGAGGATTTGATGTCTTCATGCAACACCGCTGGTCCCAAAAGGGAAAAGGTTTAAAGGATTAGACCTATTAAATTGTTAAGCTTAGGAAAGGTATGTCATCTCTTACTTAAGAGATTACTATCTCTTAGCAACAAATATCTCATGACAAGGATAAGAATAAGATTAGGAGATAACTCACTACAAGCATTTTTTATTTATTTTCTCGAATAGGCATATCATGTGTATCATATATTAGAGGAGAAAACTGTATAAAAAACTAGCAACCGAGAGTGTTACAAGTTGTTACACTTGCGCACATCCACCTATAGTACTATACTCATACACATATTACTCACGCATAACCCATGACAGATCTCCGCAAAGAAAGAGTGCATGTGTACTTTAAGGAGGCATAGCATTCTCTAAGCCCTACCCTCACTCTCTATTCTACCCATAGCTTGTGCCATCAACGGTGCAACTTCAACGAAGAACACCGCATTCCGATGTTTCCACAATTGTCTCAGGCCAAGTGTTAGGATTGCGTGAATGTCCTCTTGGTTATGCCATTGCATGGTCTTGTCCAATACCCACGTCGGTAGCAAATTCTAAGCCAAGGGCGTCCACTCTGATTTGCCCAACGCCATGCACACTTGCAGCCATATGGTTCTCGCGAACACAGATCCTAACATGAGGTTGCAAAGTGGGCAAAGGTGGTGGTGTCACAGGCCCTTTCTTGCAAGGCGATCAAACGTCCAACACCTATTTCTCTCGGCCAACCACACGAAAAAATGGCACTGCAAAGGTGCCCGCGATCTCCACGGGCACATGTTTTTATAGACATCTCTATGTTACGTGACTGGATTTAAAATAAGATTAATTTATCATCCATTGACATACCCCAAGTGTAATGTACTCACATGACAATAGGAGGTGTTTGGTTCATGCAATGGTAACGGGCTAACGGCAACGCACTGGTATGAGGTTACAGTGGAGAATGGTCGTAATCGATTCGACTGCTATTTTGTTTGGTTCCAATCAGTAAAGGTCAATTTACTTCACAATGTTTGTTTGTGCAATAGAACCTGAATACATCTGAAAACTGGAGGGGAGATGACGGACAACTAGAGAGCGGAGTGATGGTAGCTGCAACTACGTCGGTATTTCTCGGAGAGGGAGGGATGATGTAGCACAGCGACGGTAGGTATTTCCCTCAGTTATGAAACCAAGGTATTAAACCAGTAGGAGAACCAAGCAACACAACGTAAACAGCACCTGCACAGAAACAACAACACCTCGCAACCCGACGAGTTAAAGGGGTTGTCAATCCCTTCCGGGGTACGGCGCCACAAGGTAGGCAAGCGGACGTGAGGTAAATTGTAGTAGATTGATAGATCGAACGCCAAGTAAAATAAATAAAGATAAAACGCAGCAAGGTATTTTGTATTTTTTTGCTGTAATAGATCTGAATAAAAATGCAAAGGAAAAGTAGATCGCAAGGCAAATATATGAGAAAGAAGACCCGGGGGCCGTAGGTTTTACTAGTGGCTTTTCTCGAGAAAAATAGCAAACAGTGGGTAAACAAATTACTGTTGGGCAATTGATAGAACTTCAAATAATTCTGATGATATCCAGGCAATGAACATTACATAGGCATCACGTCCAAGATTAGTAGACCGACTCCTGCCTGCATCTACTACTATTACTCCACACATCGATCGCTATCCAGCATGCATCTAGTGTATTAAGTTTATGAGAAAACGGAGTAATGCAATAAGAACGATGACATGATGTAGACAGGATCCGTTTATCTATATGGCGGTAGATATAGATCTCGTCTTTTTATCCTTAGTAGCAATGATACATACGTGTCATTTCCCTTTCTGCCACTGGGATCGAGCACCGGAAGATCGAACCCACTACCGGGCACCTGTTTCCATTGCAAGATCAATAGATCAAGTTGGCCAAACAAAACCCAAATATCGGAGAAGAAATACGAGGCTATAAGAGATCATGCATATAAGAGATCAAAGAAACTCAAATAAGTTTCATGCATATAAAAAGAAATGACTGATCATAAACTCGAAGTTCATCAGATCCCAACAAACACACCGCAAAAGAGTTACATCATATGGATCTCCAAGAGACCATTGTATTGAGAATTCAGCAAGAGAGAGAGAGAGAGAGAGAGAAAGCCATCTAGCTACTAACTACGGACCCGAAGGTCTACAAGGAACTACTCAGGCATCATCGGAGAGGCACCAATGGAAGTGGTGAACCCCTCTGTGATGGTGTCTAGATTGGATCTGGTGGTTCTGTACTCTGCGGCGGCTGGATGAATATTTCGTCGACTCCCCTAGGGTTCTGGTATTTTGGGGGTATTTATAGAGCAAAGAGGCGGTCCGGGGGGTACCCGAGGTGGGCACAACCCACCAGGGCGCGCCAGGGCCTCCTGGCGCGCCCTGATGGGTTGTCCCCTCCTCGGGACTCCCCCCAGGTGCAACCAGGGCCCATCTGCTTCCTTTTGGCCCATAAAAAATTATCGTGAAGTTTCGTGGCATTTGGACTCCGTTTGATATTGATTTCCTGCGATGTAAAAACATGAAAAAACAGCAACTCACACTTGGCACTATGTCATTAGGTTAGTACCCAAAAAATAATATAAATGACTATAAAACATCCAAGATTGATAATAAAACAGCATGGAACAATCAAAAATTATAGATACGTTGGAGACGTATCACGGAGGAGGACGCTGGAGAAGAATAAGTATGGGGTCGCAAGAAGAAGTGGCACCGTGAGTAGAGAAGGGGATTGGTGACGACAGCCAATATGTTGTTGCTTGCATGGCGCCGGCAAGATAAGCTTTCCATCACGACCACCTCCGCTCACTTTGACGTAGAAGAATCGCGGTGGGATGAAATTGGAGGGATCGCTCGATGGAACCGTCGCTCGAGACGAAGCGGTAACGGGTGCTTTTCCTATTTGTCGCTCATTGCGGCAAACTGTCGCCGCTACGCAGAGGCAACGCTCGAGATCGAGCAAAGTGGGCCGGCCCAGTAAGCAAGAGGCTTGCTTTTTACGGTTTTGGAACCTTCTGGACGTTCCAGGCAGGGTTTTTTTTCCTGGTTTTGAGAGCCTTCTAGATGGTTCCTCAACCGTTTTTCTCTTTTCTCCTTTTTCTGTTTCTATTCCATTTTCCATCTTTCTTTTTTCTGTTTCTTTTTCTCTTTTTCCTTCATTCTTTTTTCTGTTTATTTTTTTCTTTCCTTTTCTCTTTTGTTTCATTTTTCTTTTTCTTTTTCAGGTTCAATTTTCTTTTTTATACAAAAGTTCAGATATTAAAAATTGTTTGCAATTTTCAAATTTTGTTTTTTTCATAAAATGTT
The DNA here is from genome assembly GCF_018294505.1 of Triticum aestivum. Taxonomy (NCBI): domain Eukaryota; kingdom Viridiplantae; phylum Streptophyta; class Magnoliopsida; order Poales; family Poaceae; genus Triticum; species Triticum aestivum. The sequence continues at coordinate 457,136,911 of NC_057799.1, forward strand.
CTTGTTTTCAAATTTTGATCAAAATTCTGAAGAAGTTCAGAATTTCAAATTTTTTAATAAAATGTTCAAAAATTCAAAAAGTCTAGTTTAAAATTTTCCAAACAATGTTCGCATTTCTAAACTTTGTTCAAAAATAACTTTTTTCAGCAATTTCAAAAAATGCTCATATATTCAAATTTTGTTCACAAATTCAAAAAAACATTGTTTTAAACTTTGTTCGTAAATTGAAAAAATGTTTGTGTTTTAATTTTTTTTAATTTTGAAAAAGGTTCTTTTTTCCAAAAATGTTTAAATTTTCAAATTTTGTTTGCAAATTCAAAAAAATATCAGGGATTTCATTAAAAAATTGCGTTTCGATAAAATTGTTTAGAAGTTTTCAATTTTGTTCCTATTTTTCAAAAAAAATTGCATTTCAAAATATTGTTCATACTTTCAAAAAATGTTCTCATTTTCATTTTTTTCCAAATGATGTTTGATATTCCAAAAAATGTTTGTGTTTTCCCAAAATGTTTGAATTTTTATGAATCTGTTAAGAAATTTTGAAAATGTTCTTGTTTCAAAAATTGTTGTCCTTTTGTGTAAAAGGAAATCATGTTTGAAATTAAAAAAACAATCTGCCGCTGGTTGTGGCCTTGTGGGTTCAAATCCCAGGCAGTTCTTATATTTTGTTGATTTTTACCGTGCGCTACCGCAAATCGGCCGGCCCAGGTGGGCTCTCCCATGTGCGGTTGGTGGACTCTTTGCCGTTGTAAACGGCATATAGGAAATCTCGGTAACGGGATCTGCTTCCGGACTAGGATGGGCGGAATCAACCGAGACTTAAGGTGTGATCTGTTTACACCGTATTCGTTTATTGGCCGGCCCAACCAAACGTCATTAACAGAATGAGGATGAGGTGTAGTCGAATAACCGATTTGATTAAAACTTCTTTGCCTACTACGGACAAGAGTTTTTCCATTCACCCTCTTATCCTTTCCCATACTCGGTCCCGCAGATATCTAAAAATTCCGTTGATCGAATGACCAACATCAATGGGCATACCAATGTATCTCTCACTAAGGGCTTCATTGTGCACATTGAGTGAATTCTTTACTTCTTGTCTTTAGTTTTGAGGGCAGCCTTTACTGAAAAATATCGATGATTTATCATGATTCACCCTTTGTCCTGACGCTGCATAATATGACTCAGGCAAGTTTGACACCGCATTTGCTCCCTCCACACTTGATTTGAAGAGCAATAGGTTGTCATCGGCGAATAACAGGTGATTCCCGGCCGAAGACGTGGGAGCCACCTTGATGCCACTTAGTGATGACTGAGAACTGGATTTCAGGAGGCACCAAAGGCCATCTGCTGCAATCAAAAAAAGGTAAGGGGAAATAGGATCTCCCTGCCGAATCCCTCTAATGGGTGTGAATTGTTCTAGTCGTTCACCATTGAAAATCACCGAAACTTGACTGAAGTGACCATGCTCATGATTATATCTATTCATGCTTGAGCGAACCCAAGTTTTGCCATGATGGCATGCAAGTAAGACCACTCAACCATGTCGTAGGCTTTCATCATATCAAGCTTCAGAGCACACATACCATTAATTCTGGACTTGTTTCTTTTCATAAAGTGTAGACACTCAAAAGCACTGATTATGCAGTTTGTTATCAATCTGCCTGGTACAAAAGTCGACTGCTCCTCTGATATTATATATGGCAAGATCTGCTTCAACCTATTATCCACCACCTTCAAAGCTATTTTGTACAAAATATTGCACAAACTGATTGGTCTAAATTGGGTGAGTAAAGCTGGGTTCTGCACCTTGGGCACTAATACTAGGAGAGTGTCGTTAACACATGATGCACTTTCCTCTCCCTTTACTATGCGTAAGACTGCACGAGTGATGTCATCTCCACAAAGTTCCCAGTGGCGCTGATAAAAATGTGCAGGGAATCCATCTGGGCTAGGCGCCTTTGTAGGAAACATCTGAAAGAGAGCAACTTTCACCTCCTCATTAGTATATGGTGCAGTTAAGGCATGCTTTGGATTACCCCATGGTCTATGTGAGAATATAACGTCTATAATCAGGCAGTTTTGGTGGGGCAGTAAGAACAGGAAGCAGAAGCCCAACTGGGTTGCTTGGGAGGACATGACTGGGACAAAAAACCTGGGAGGTTTGGGGTTCCGAAACCTAGAGATATTTAACTCGGCATTGCTGTCAAGGCAAGCATGGCGTATACTCCAGGAACGTACACCCCCCGGTGCGAGAATCTTGAAGGCAAAATACTCCCTGACTTGCTCTTTCGTGGATGCTGAGCTTGGCCCTCACCCCTCACAAATATGGAGGGCAATCATTGATGGTAGAGATGTCTTGTTACAAGGAGTTGTTCGGCGGATCGGAGATGGGGAAACTACAAATATTTGGTGCAATAGCTGGATCCCTAGGGATCGAATGATGAGACCAATTTCTCCCCGGACAACAAATGCTTCATCATTGGTGTCTGAGTTAATTGACGCGTCGTCAGGTCCTTGGAAGGAGGAACACGTTCGGCAAACTTTTGTCTCCTACGATGCGGAAGCAATCCTAGGAATACCCCTTTGCACTAGGCGAATATCTGATCTTGGGCATGGTCAGCTGATCACGAGGGCCGGTTCTCAGTTCGATCCGCACGTAGTATGATCTTGAAAACAAAGATTCAAAAGGAAGAGTGGTTGGATGAACAACAAGGGCTTTCAAATGGATAACAAGATAATGACGGGTGGGCTGCTCTCTGAAATTTGCGGATTGCCTCAAAGCTTAAAGTGTTTGCATGGAGATTAGCCCGACAGTCCCTTCTCACTGGCGATTTACTTCACCACTGCAACATGGCCACAACCCCTATTTTGCGTGCTTTGTGGTGTGACTGATAGTTGGCGATTGCACGAAGTGTTTGGGCTTTCTCGAATGAACAAATGGTGGAGGACATGTGTCATAATCCTAAACGAAGTGCAAAGGAATGGCTATTTGCCATGAATTACTCACTATCGCACGTGGAATTCACTAAGATGATTGTGACTTTATGGACCATCTGGAGCTCTCGGAGGAAAGCGATACACGAGGACATATTTCAAAGTCCGTTGTCTACTCATGGTTTTGTTTAGTCTTTTTTGTCAGAGCTACAAGTTCTTCAGAAGCACACTGCGACACGACAGACATCACCTGCGTCCAGAACGAGTGGATGGTTACCTCCACCAGTAAACCATGTGAGTGGCAGTCTCTAGGCATGGCGGGTTTGGAGCTGTTGGAGCAGTATGTAGAGACTAAGGGGGCTCCTTCATGGGTGCGTCTACTCTTTTCTTTCCCCATGATGATCCGGCTACCCTAAAGGTGTTGGCTATGAGGGAAGCCATGGCTCTTGCTGAGGATTTGTATGTGCAGCACACCTTCATTGGCTCGGACTGTAAAGTAATCGTGGAGGAAATCAAGAAGGGGAGCTCAGCTACTGGAGATGTCATTGCAGAAATTCAAGAACGTTCTTTAGTTTTTCTCTAGTATTTTTAGTCATGAGTTTAGAACCTTAAATATGGAGGCTCAGAATCTCGCAAAGCATGCTCTTAGTTTAGAGGTGGGTCGCCATGTTTGTTAGGACAACCCGGAGATCTTTTTATCGTCCCTGCAAATATTGTGATGTCTTAATAAAGCTTGTGAGTTTGTCTCAATAAAAAAATTCAGATAACGATGCAAATGTTTCTAAAAAAACGATAACGGTACAAATTGGTCGAACCAAACACCTCCAAAGTTTTCGTTGCTCATGTCTTTTGGAGATTGCTAACTGCAACTGTTGTGCATTTTGATTTGATATAATAAAGACACGAATGCTGTTCTTCTACTCCACCTAGTCTTTATCATTATTTTACTGTTAGGTGCATCAACGTCCAAATTAAGTCGGATCCTAATTACATGGGGTTAGCCGACGGGTGAAGCAAGAGGAAAGCAGAGCTCTTGGCGTCATCTTGGACTGTCGCAACCGCATGGTCGACTGGTATCCGTGTGTGACGCCAGGCTCGTACTTGCAACGAGCCGCACGAGGTGCGACTTCGGAGGCCAGTTTTGTTTGAACTTTCTTTTGGAAAATCAAAGATTCCGCCACCCTGGTCGATACAGTCCGGCTTTATTACGACTAGTTTGGACTTTCTAGCGGCAGTACCACTGTACGAGTGTAGATACAACGGCACACACATGCATCAGTTGCCTCGCGCAATTTGGACTTTCAAATGGCACTACGAGGGGGGAAGACTTGTATAGAATCTGCCTTAGGTGAGATCAATCTTTTTGAAGATACAAAACTGTCAGGCCCACTACAACCCCAGGCCCTCTCCTCGTCAAGCATACGGTCTCGGGCGTGGGCCGACCCGCGAGGCGAAGGAAGCCCAACCCGCGGAACCAAGGCCCAGAGTGGGTGTGACCGAGCGGAGGCACCAACTACTTAAGGGCACACGCGCAGAAGGCCAAACCATCCAGTGGATCACGGCACCCGGCGGCGGCGGCTCCCCGTTCCTCTCCCGATCCCCTTTCCATTCGTGTACCTCTTCTTGTAATCGCTACCAGATACTCGAATTCGTGAGCAAAGTGTAATAGATCGTGTGATTACTACCTGGGTGCTAACATCTGGTATTCAGAGCCTTGGATTTGAGGCTGGCGCACCTCATCGAGACGCGGCGGCAAAAATCGATCAGGGATCGAATCAGCGCCATGGATCCCGCCTTCAAGGAATATTTCGACAAGTTGATCTCCTCGCTGGACGGAATCCACGCGGATACCCGTTCGACGGCGGACAAATTGGAGGATCTGGTCGCCTAGCGCCCGGAGCTGGAACGGCGCGTCGACCGGCTCTCTGCCACGGTCGCCGAACTCCAACAGGCGCGACCCGCGGCAGAGGAGGAGCAGGCGCCCGCGCCCAAGGCTGCTCCGACAATCGCTCCTCTGCGCGACCCGACGGATGACAACAAGGGTCCGGAGGGCGGCGTCGCATCAGGGCCGATCGGCCACGGCATCGACATCCTACCGCGGGGTCTGCCACCGGCGTTCGCGTCGGTGTCCACCCTGGCCAACGGTCAGTTCGCTCCCCTGTCCCCCGCACCTCTGCCCTCTCCTTATGCACATGCGAGCCAGTTGCTCGCGGGGATCGGCCAGACGCACCCATCCATTACGTTTCCCCAATTTTCTGGCGAGAACCCACGCCTCTGGAAGGCGTTGTGCGAGCAGTACTTTCACATGTTCGCGATTCAGGAGAATTTCTGGGTTCCTATGGCCACGCTTAACTTCTCGGGCACGGCTGCAGTGTGGCTGCAGTCGATTCAGAAGAAACTCTCTGAATTCGACTGGGAATCATTCTCTTCCTTGTTGTGCACCCGTTTTGGCCGAGATCGCCATCAACTCCTCATCCGCCAATTTTACACGCTTGCACAAACAACCACTGTGGCAGATTACATCGAACGATTTGAGCAAATTATCAGTCATTTGTCTGCTTACTCTGATTCAATTCATCCTTATTATTACCTCACTTGTTTTGTGGAGGGACTTCGGGCAGACATACGGGCGATTGTGCTGGTGCAACGACCGCCTGATCTGGACACGGCGTGTGCACTAGCACTACTTCAAGAGGAAGTGGCGGACGGCGGCACCTGGGAGCGGCCTCGTCAACCCACCACGGCTCGGGCGGCGGACCTGGCGACGCGGGCGCACGCGGGCGTGCCCATGCCGCTCCCGCCCCCTCCTCCACAGGGGCGGCCTCCTACGACACCGGTCGTGCCTGAGCGCTGGACCAACGACACCAACCGCGGCGACAACTCCAAGATCAAGGCGCTGCGCGAGTACCGGCGAGCACGTGGCCTTTGCTTCAAGTGTGGCGAGCGCTGGGGGCAGGACCACACTTGCCCCACGAGCGTGCAGCTTCATGTCGTCGAAGAGCTGCTGGAGCTCTTCGGCATGGAGGGGAGCGAGGAGCTTCCAAGCGGCCCAACCGAAACGGTGATGGCAATTTCACGGCAAGCTCTCACGGGTGGCACTCCTCCAAAAGCCGTTAAACTCCAAGCATGGCTCCAAGTCTGCGCTATTCTCCTCTTGGTGGATTCCGGCAGTTCAACCTCCTTCATCGACGCGCAATTGGAAGCCTCGCTGTCCGGAGTTGTACATCTCAACCGTCCTTGTCGAGTCAAGGTGGCTGATGGGGGGGAGCTCTGCTGTGTGTCTCACATTCAGGAGCAGGAGTTCAGCACGGACATGAAAATCCTTCCGTTGGGGGTTTATGATGCCATTTTGGGCATGGACTGGCTCAAAGAGCACAGCCCCATGAATGTGGATTGGCGCGGCAAGCAGCTCTGGATCACCACTCCGACAGGGACAGTGCACCTTCAGGGCCAGATTAAGGGGGTTACGAGCTGCACGGAGATCAACAGTCTGCAACTGCAATGCATGCAACGTCAGGGAGAAGTGGCACAGGTCGTGCCGCTGTACCAGGTCTGCGAGTCGGATGAGATCTTCACCCCAACCCCAGGCAACATCCAGGCGGTGATTGATCAATTCAAGGACATCTTTGAGGAACCCAAAGGTTTACCACCAAGGCGCGCGTGTGATCACCGCATCCCACTCATGCCAGGAGCGCAACCGGTGAATCTGAGGCCTTACCGTTACAAACCAGAGCACAAGTCGGAGATTGAGAAGCAAGTTAAAGAGCTGTTGGATCAAGGCGTCATTCAGAAGAGTCACAGTCCCTTCTCGTCACCGGTGATTCTGGTCAAGAAGAAAGATGGAACATGGCGGCTTTGCATCGATTACCGCCACTTGAATGCTATGACAGTGGTGGGCAAGTACCCGGTGCCGGTGATCGAGGAGCTATTGGACGAGTTGCATGGTGCTCGATGGTTCTCAAAAATGGATTTACGTGCAGGCTACCACCAGATCCGCCTCGCAGAGGGGGAGGAGTACAAGACGGCCTTTCAAACCCATACATGTCATTTCGAGTTCTTGGTGGTCTCGTTCGGGTTGGCTGGAGCTCCGGGCACCTTCAATGGGGGTATGACAGAAACCTTACACCCTCTTATCAGAGAGTGTGTGCTGGCGTTCTTCGACGACATCCTTGTCTTCAGCAAAACCCTACAAGATCATGTTCAGCATCTGCAGCAGGTGTTCAGTCTGCTCCGGCGTGACCAATGGAAGGTGAAGATGAGCAAATGTGCCTTTGGTCAGCAGCGCATATCGTACCTGGGGCACGTCATCAGTGCAGAGGGGGTTGCCACAGATCCTACCAAGATTCAGGCTGTTCGCGACTGGCCAACGCCAACAAATGTCAAGGAAGTCCGTCAGTTTTTGGGTTTGGCTGGTTACTACCGGCGATTCGTGCAACAGTTTGGGGTGCTGGCTAGACCTTTGTTCAATCTATTGAAGAAAGGCTCTCCATTCGTCTGGACGGATAACACCGAGCAGAGCTTTCAGGTGCTCAAGCAGGGTTTAATCTCTGCTCCGGTGCTCGCACTACCTAATTTCCAGAAGCCATTCACTATCGAGACGGATGCTTGTGACGTGGGCATCGGGGCAATCTTACAGCAAGAGGGGCATCCAATTGCTTTCATGAGCAAATCGCTTTGCCAGAAATACCGCGGACTGTCCACATATGAGAAGGAGTACCTCGCAATCATCGCGGTAGTCGATCAATGGCGCCCTTACTTGCAGTCAGCAGAATTTGTGATCAAGACTGATCAACGCAGCTTGGTGCACTTACAAGAGCAACGGCTAGTCACCTCATGGCAGCAGCGAGCCTTTACTAAACTCCTCGGGTTGCAGTACCGCATCGTCTACAACAAAGGATCGGAGAACGGGGCTGTGGATGCTCTTTCTCGGCTGCCCAAAGCAGAAACACTGTTTGGGATCTCCACTTGTCAACCAGCGTGGTTGGAAGATGTGCTCGCAAGCTACAACTGCAATCCGCACTCTCAGAAGCTGTTGGAACAGCTGGCAATCAGACCTGACCCCAAGAAGCGCTTCACCCTGGCGCATGGCATCATCCGTTTTAGAGATCGCATATGGCTGGGAGGCAGCACTGAGCTACAACAGAAAATTATGGCAGCTTTCCATGACAGCCCCGTCGGAGGACACTCTGGGTTTCCAGTGACTTACAAGCGTATCCGTAGGTTATTTGCTTGGCCCAAGATGAAGATGCACATTGAGCAATATGTCAAGTGTTGCCAGATATGCCAACAAGCCAAAACGGAGAGAGTGGCATCACCAGGGCTGCTGCAACCTCTTTCTGTTCCACAGGCTTCGTGGGATATGATAACAATGGACTTCATCGATGGATTGCCGCAATCAGGTCAGCACAACTGCATCTGGGTTTTAGTCGACCGGATGACTAAGTTCGCTCATTTTTTGCCTCTTCCCCACCCGTACACCGCTTCTCGAGTGGCTCAACTGTTCATGCAGCGCATCTACCCAATTCATGGGTTTCCTCAGGCCATTGTCTCTGATCGGGATCCGGTTTTCACGAGTCACTTCTGGCAAGAACTTTTTCGCTATGCCGGCACTGAACTTCGCTTGAGCACCGCCAACCACCCTCAAACGGACGGGCAATCTGAGTGAGTGAACCAATGCCTCGAAACCTTTCTCCGTTGCTTCACTCACGCTTGTCCCAAGCGATGGAGTCATTGGCTTCCCCTTGCTCAATTCTGGTACAATTCTTCACCCCATTCTTCCATTGGCGTGACTCCCTTCAAGGCCATGTTTGGGCATGAACCCCGACATTGGGGGATCACTACTACTACAGCGTGCTCGGTGCCATCACTTCAGTCCTGGTTGGACGAGCGCGCTGTCATTCAGGACCTGCTGCAGCAGCACTTGCTGCGTGCTCGGCTCCGCATGAAGCAACAAGCTGACCGTAAGCGTTCTGAGCGCAGTTTGGAAGTGGGGGACATGGTGTTTCTGAAACTACAACCTTATGTCCAGACGTTAGTGGCAAAACGGGCTAATCACAAGCTCTCGTTCCGGTTCTACGGTCCTTTTCCTATCATCAGCAAGATCAACGAGGTGGCGTATAAACTGGAACTGCCCCCGCAAGCCACGATCCACCCGGTCTTTCATATTTCCATGCTGCGCCGCGCGGTGCTCCCAGGTACGCCGGTCGAACCAGTACTTCCTGTACTCTCTGATGTACCAGTGGTGCCTCGAGCCATCCTCGACACTCGCTGGAAGCGCAAGCAAGGAGCCATGGTGGAACATGTCCTGGTGCGCTGGTCAGATCAAACCAAGATCGACGACACCTGGGAAGACAAGGAGCTGCAAGCACGTTTTCCGGCGGCTGAGGCTTGGGGTCAAACCTCTTCTCAAGAAGGAGGGGATGTCAGGCCCACTACAACCCCAGGCCCTCTCCTCGTCAAGCATATGGTCTCGGGCGTGGGCCGACCCGCGAGGCGAAGGAAGCCCAACCCGCGGACCAAGGCCCAGAGTGGGTGTGACCGAGCGGAGGCACCAACTACTTAAGGGCACACGTGCAGAAGGCCAAACCATCTAGTGGATCATGGCACCCGGCGGCGGCGGCTCCCCGTACCTCTCCCGATCCCCTTTCCATTCGTGTACCTCTCCTTGTAATCGCTACCAGATACTCGAATTCGTGAGCAAAGTGTAATAGATCGTGTGATTACTACCTGGGTGCTAACAAAAACATGTTCAAAAATTATGAAAAAAATTGGAGACACTCATCCATCTTTGATGTACAAGCTCAAAAAGTTTCAACTCCTAATTCGAACTACACTTAGATGACCAAAAAAGAGAATCAGATGTTCACCCAGATCTGACACTATTTCGTAGTCGAAATTGTCTTTTTTGAATCTCTAATTGTAGTTCGAGTTTTGAGCTGTTTTTTTTTTTGGGTTGTAGACATAACCCCCAAGTATGTTGTAAATTATTTTCAGAAATTTTTAAATTGTCTAAATATGAAATTTTTAGGTTGATCCTACGATCTCATCTAAAGGGTTGATCCTATACTAGTCTCCCCCGCTACAGGCGGGAAGTTTTGCGCTTCCCCATGTCCCACGGAGTGAAAATACTCCTTTCATTTTTGTATAGAAAGTCACTTCATTTTTCATGTCAAACTTTGAATTAGCATTTTGGTCAACAAAATATAGGTTACATGTCATCAAAAATATATCATTGGAAATTCTTTGAAATGTACATTCAATGACATACTTTTTGTTTACCGGCAAAAAATAAAATAAGAAAATGACATACTTTTCGTGGCATAAAAACCATATTATGTTGGTAAAATTAATGGTCAAAATTAGACATAAAAGTAGTCGCCACCTCCTCTCCAAGGAAAAAAACATATGGTTTCTCTACCTCCTACCGGCGCCGCCGCCGGTCCGTATCGTCCCCGATGGCTCTAGGGCCATGGAGGCATGGTGGACCCCGGCCCTTGCTGGCGGGAGGGATCTTGCCTCAGTTTTAGGTATTTTTATGAGTTTGGTTATGGTTTATGTCCTACTCAGTAAGACGAGACGGTGGAGGCTCCCTGAAAATGAAATAAACTTCTCCCCGCCTAGCCCCCATTTCAGTGATGTGTCTACCGTCGTCGAGAACGTATGGAGGTGTCGCCGGTGGATCTCGTGAGATTCAGTCGGTATTGGTCTTCGATGGATCTACTTGGATCTTGTCTTCGTTCGTGCGTCTATAGGTTAGATTCTTACGCTCTATACTTCTCTTCACCGGCGACGATTGTTATTTTGGTGTAATGGTCCTATACAACCATAGCATTACGACTTCCCGACTGTGTACTATAACAAGTTTGTCCTGGCTCTGGTGAGGGAAGGCGCTTATAGTCATTGTCAGGTGGTCTACGGATACGGATTTAATATTTTTATTTCTATCTTCTTTGTGCTACCATGACATGATGAATATATCGGAATTTTTCTTGAAAAAAAGTTGACACAAAAATATGAAGTGGACTTGTAAAAAAATGGAGAGAGTAATACAATTTCATTTGTACTGTAAATTTAAGCATCCAAATTTTCAGCTATACATATTTTGGGAGAAAAGGCCTTCATCGGACCAATGCATATCTTTGGAACACGGTGGCCAATGCACCAATTTGGACAACAATTTTAAAAATAAAAATGAATAAAAAAATTCTGAAACTTTTTGTACTAACAAAAATGGCCTAGCGTAATGCTTGGGCGAAAAGTTATATGGAGGGATGACTCGCACGGTATTCTTGGCAAAAAAATGTTTGTAAGTCAAAAATATGCGAATAACAATATTTATTTTGTTTTTATCCCAGGAATACCACGAAAGTCATTCCTTCACGGAACTTCTCACACGAGTATTATGCCAAGCCATGTTTGTCAAAAAAAAAAGTTTCATAACTTTTTTCCTTTTGATATTTATTGTTTCACTAAAATTTTCAATTCAGGTCCTATGGGAACCGAGACCCACTGGGTACTTCCGTTCGTCCAACTTTATGTATAAATCCAAACATACTCATGTGTAACTTATTGAAAGGAGCTTTGCCCATTTCCATGTTGGAATTCCGATGATAAGTGTTCTACTTAGTAGGTGAATATTGTTCTATGAGATATCCCAGCTTATGTGAAGCAGAGTGTGTGAACTATCTCCTACATTATCGTCTCGGTGACCCCTAGTATTGGTGGTTGATTTAAGTCAATAAAAACTCCCTTTGTCTTGAGAGCTAGGATCACCCATGCTTAATTTGTTCGAGTATGTTGATCATTCGATACTAATTGATTCAAGGCATGGCATCTTTTCCCCCCTATAAAGGGCAAAGAAAAATAATTTGTAAAAAAAACCTTGGCATATTGATTAAACAACATGGTTACAATCATCGTCTACAAAATAAGCCACGCAGGGTGGAATACTCCCTAAAATTAACCCGTCCGATCTAGAATCAAGACGAAATTTAGCAATCTTATGGGTTGCATTGTTCTTGTCCTGTCAAAATCCTGTCCACGTTGTAATGCGAGATAAATTGTAGACCCATGGTTTCTCTCTTTAAATTACGAGGCATGACTACTAAAAATATTATCAGATAGATTATTTTCCAGAAACATGTCGTTAGTCTCGCAAATGGCTAGCTTTTGCAGACAGGCCCCAATAGACAATCCTGCAAGACAAGCTCGAAGTTCTACTTCCACGATGTCTGAGCAGACAAGAAGAAAAACCAATGAAGAAGTGATTACCAATCCTTTATGGTCTCTAGCGACCACACCATGCTTGTAAACTTCTCTTCTGCAATGAAGCTAGCAAGGATTCCTCATGTGACGCCCCAAACACCACACAAGTATGGTGAGGTAGAGACGCACCACCCTAACAACCTTGATGGACCAAAGTCCTTGGAGACTCCACTGAAGGAGTTGAATGGCGCTTGAATTAATGTCATTCCATCCCAAATGTGAGATTATTCAGGATGTGCCAACTTCTTAAGAAGAAGAGAAATAATTTTGCACGAACCTCTGCATCAAGCTTATCTATAACATATCAAACAATCAATTTGGCCCCTCAACTTTAAACAACTCCTCTCAACGCAGATTCCATATGTCCTTAACCGCCCTATGGAATGTCTGGCCTTAGCGCATACAATAAGCGCATGAAAAACTGATACACGCGCTACACGCAATTTGATGATGACGAAGTCTGGGCATATGAGCTGCCAGACTATTCGTAGCCGCCCTCCATACAAGAACTCTCACGTTTGGAGGGACATTAGCTTCCCGGATCAGGTTTCATTTAGTCCTATCCTCATCTCCAGTGTATTGTCCCAAGTCATTAGAACACATTTGACCTCCTAGAGTCAATTTATATGCACTCATGTCAAGAGAAGTCCATTTCTCTCGTCAAGCCAAGCAATAAAATTGTATCTTGAGATGCGAGGAACACACAAACTTAACAGTACCACAACATCATTGGGATACTGTGTCTAACCACCCCCTCATCCCACCAATTTGAACTGGGGCCATAAGGTCAGAAAACTCACTCGAGTCTTAATTTATTCCTCTTCCCAGAGGTTTTCAGACCTGTCCTGCTATGGATCCAATTATTCATCCAAATGTTGACATTCTTCCCATCATACACTCTTCATGTGACTCCTTTTTTCAACAATTTCACCCATTAACAATACCATGCCACGACACGGACGACAACGTGGAAAAGCCTTGTCTAAAAGATGGACATTGGGATAGTACTTTGACTTAAGAAAAATATATTTATGATCTCTCAATAGTTGCATGGTTGAATTTTGGTCTTACCTTCTTTTGAACCTTGGATCCGCCATCTTCCTTGACTCGAGACACTTGGTCCTCAATCGACTTGCAGCATTATCCTTGCTTGTCTAACATGATTTTCACTCGACTTATCACATACATGTCTGTCCACATTGTCACATATGTGCCACATCAACATATGACTCAAGAAACACACAAGCATAGGATAGGAGAAAAAGGGGCGAGGCATGTTGCACCCATGAGTAACTCGAACTCGCGCAAGAGAGAGGGGAGAAGAGCATAAAAAATAAGATGAAAACAAAACTGGGAACATGATGAGAAGATGACATAGAGACCCATGCATGCCATGTATGTGAGAAACCCACTTCATATTCGATGAAAGACCAAACGTGCTTGTGTTTTTAGGAGGATTTTTTTTTGCTTTGGAGGATATGTAGAAAGAATTAATTGGCCACTAAACGATTCTTAAAACGGAGACAAAAGATTTGTCTTCTCCATTAAGAATAGGAGGGGGGGGGGGGGGGCACCCTCTGAGTAGGATACTACTCAAATGTTTCACTCCTGCAATTGCCTAAAGCTTGACCTCACTCTTAATGTTTGCAGCATTCATTTCTTTCGAAGTACCCAAGTGTTTCTCTCATTTCTATTAGACCAATAGATAAGCATTATGAGAGAAGCCATCATTTTCAAAGAAATGTTGTTGCCGTTTGACATGTTGACCCACCATGAGTGCTCCATCATCCACCCAGAAATATCTAAATTCGGCAGGAACTACTCCCTCCGTTTCATAATGTAGTGTGCCCGCGCTTTTTGAGATTTAAGTTTGATCATAAATTTAATCAACGTGGGCAACTGCGGCGGGAGCAAAAATTACAATGATATAATTTTTTATCCCGCCACAGTCGTCCACGATGGTTAGATTTACGGTCAAATTTAAATCTTGAAAACCGTGGACGCGCTACGTTATGAAACCGAGAGAGTACTAGATATGAGCTTTGTGAGCAGTAAGAATTAACCAACTCCCATCTAACTTGTACACCATTTGCTTCTACGTGGATTTTCATGCGCATGTTTCTTCTTATTTAATTAATTAATCAAATTGCATAGGTGTTGGACGAGAATTACCAAACCTGTTTTCTTTTCTAGAAACTTTGCGAACAGCTGACCTATGGAAGACGTACTTTTATCACTTATATTAAGCAAAGGATGACAACACGCACGTTACATGAACCGAACTTGCCACTCCCGAAACCGATGGGCACCGTTTCCTTACTCGTACGGGTAACCTTCGTGTCAACTCGTTGAACAACGTATTCCCACGCACGCCCACGCCACATCATGTCGGTCGTACAGTTCGCACCCCGATTGAGAGCTAGCTAGCTTTACACACCACGGCGTCGAACGTGATGAAGCACCACCTCATCGTGCGCTGTTGGCCGACGGGGTCTCCCTCCCGTCTCCGGATCGATCAATTGATTAACTCTTGGTTGACAAGATAGACGACGGTGCCAACAGAAAGCAACAGGTGCATCCACTGTGACTGTGCTGCCAACCCCAGCCCACGAGGCGCCCAACAGCCGCATCCTACGTACTCCATAATCTTCCATGTTCAACCCAACCATTTCGCCATAGTTCCATTTCCCTTGCAAAATATCTCCAGGGCTGAAATGCAACTCCAGTTAATCGTGGTATTTTTCTTCCTGTCGACCGTGGAAGTCTACTCTACCCCACATCTCGCCGGCCGTCAGCCACACCACACGTCCACACCACTCGTACGCCTCCTGGACCACCTGGCAATGTGCTCGCGTTCTCACGTCACTTCAAGTTCAGCAAATCAACTGACTCCTTTTCATTAGGATCTTTGAGAAAAGTGAGACTAGATTGATGGCAAAGTTCAACAACAATTTCTGGCTCGGTCCGAGCTATCGCGAGGTTAGGTAAACGGAGGCTTCCACCGCGCCAGAGTTCGTGACTCATCGTAATGGCCTAGTGGAACATTACGTTGGGAGTGCGTGTATGAATTATGAAATAGTGGGTTTACCGAACTGTATTTAAACCAATGCCAAGGTCAAAATCAAAGTTATCCTAAAAAAGGTCAAAATCAAAGTTGTTTCCCCAAAAATAAAATCAAAGTCAAACCAATGTCAGAAGTAAATTTTGGACGCTATTATTACCGCCAAAGATTATTGTCTTGTTCCTCGTGTAGAAATTCAAAAATACTCTGTAAAACTCATGTGTTTTTTAGGGTAAACTTCATGTGTTTTGGTTGAAGGAGATTTTCATAGTTTTTTTTTCTTTATTTCCTCTGTTTCCTTAAATAAAGTGGATAAATAGTATTGTCAGAACAAAAATCCAGGAGAGCGTGTACGTTTCTACCATCCAGGGCTCGGATGCCATCATGGTGCTAAAACGGTAGCCTGCAGACGGCAGGTGACTCCTGTAAAGGAGCCGACTTCCTGAACAGGTGGGTGATTACCCATGTGGAGGTCAATTCCGCAACTCCTAAGAGCATCTCTAACAGACCCCGCATCCTATCGACCCGCAAAACACGTCTGCAGTTTGCGGAAAAACGGTTTTGCATGCCGGCGCGAACGGCCGCAGAGGCAGACCCCGTAAAGCCGACCCGTAAAAGAGCATCTTCCGCGAATATCCTCTTTTACGGGTCGGCTTTGCAGGGTCTGGTCTGGCGCCGCTCCCCCCGGTCCACAGAACCTAAATTTGCACCTCAATTTGACACAACATAATGCATTTTTTGTTTTTTCAATAACATTGGATACATAGGACATCACCAAATCTTTGTTAGAATAGCAAGACCAAAGAAAACAAGAACCACGAGTATGCATTTTAGAAGATTTTCAACTTCCATAACTGCTCCCACTAGTTGGACCAATTTCTTCTCCATGCATTCATTGTTGATCTGTGGATTCTTGATTTTGCATTCTTCATTCTTCATCTTTGGTTCGAAAGAAGTAGACGTTGCTTCCCCTCTAGTTGCACATGCAGCCGCATCATTGCCTTCGATTCTACTAAGGAGCGCACGAACGTCTATTAAGTTTCTTTCCATCAATAAATCAATGTATTCGCCTTCCCAAAACCAAAATGAGCATCCATCTTTCTACACACATGATGATATTCGAAATGAGCTAACGCAATTGAACCAAAGAATGAGCTATCGAAATGAGCCGAATGAAAACAGCACGTACCCCGTCGTTTTCGCATTTAAAGAACACCCATCCGGGGTGCTTCGGCGTGCCCAAAGTTAGCCGCAGCACTGTCCGCGTGCAATCGTCGCACTGTATGAGTGGCATCGGCGAGCCACAGAGCCTCTGCGCGAGCGCCGAGCCCGGCGGACGGCCGGCCGAATCCATGCCCGCAAACCGTCGGCAGCGGCAAGAGGACGAACCCGTACCTGCATGCGGCGATGCAACTTTGCCGGGGCTGC
Organism: Triticum aestivum; assembly: GCF_018294505.1. Lineage (NCBI taxonomy): Eukaryota > Viridiplantae > Streptophyta > Magnoliopsida > Poales > Poaceae > Triticum > Triticum aestivum. The sequence continues at coordinate 457,153,601 of NC_057799.1, forward strand.
GCGAGATGCTCCTCGACCATTCCATCGATTGGAGCAGCCACCGGCGGCTGGAAATGCCAAATCCGGCCGCCCGCGATGAAGGGCCGCAGATCCGCAACTTCCCGGCCCGCCAACGCGGGAGAGGGAGGGGGCGGAGGGCAACCTCGTGCGTGTGGCGGCCTTTCGGCGTGCTCCCGCCAGCTACTTTCGCTGAAATCTTGGGCGGCGGCCCGGCGGCCGGGCGAGGTGGAGAGGGGAGATGGTTGGTAGGTAAAAGCGCGGGCTGAAATGTCCTCCCCACCAACCGCTCCCGCTATATGTAGGCCACCGACGGGCCGGGGGGGACCCACGTATTCGCGGGTTGGGGTCAAGTTTTTGCCGTGCCCCTCAAAAAAATTTGCGGGCCGGCCGCGTTTGCGGGGTCTGTTCGGGTAGGATTTTCTGCACCGACCCGCATTTTGGCAGTTATTTTTCGGGTCGGGGCTTTTTGCGGGGTCTGCTAGAGTTGCTCTAAGTAAAGCTCTGGACTCTCGAGCACATGGCTCAAAAAACCTTTTTATTTTCAGAAAGAGTTGCACTTTTACATTATTGAGTAGCAGTGCAGATCTTAAATTTTGTGCAAAGCAGTCCCACCATTACATTTTCTTTTTGCATATTAGATATATTTTTTCAGAGTCAAACTGTGTAAACTCTGTTCAAGTTTATTAAAAAAAATGAACATCTAATATACCAAAGCAAAACCACTAGATTCATCGTGCAATATATTTTCATATTGGGTGTAAGGGCATCTTCAACGCCGATCCTCAAACCACCTGCAACCATCCGGACTGCGCGGTTCAGACGTGTTTTGCCATCCAACGCGGGTCTGTATCGGTCCGCCGACTTGTCCGGACGCACTTTTTCCCGCAAACTAGTGACAAACTGAACGGGCTTTGCGGGTGTACGGTTCGTTGTCACGCCCGCGTCTGATTAACCTGGCCCATCAAAAAACCCTTTCCCGCGCCTGCGGGCGTTCACACCCGAAGCCAGCCGCCCACATTCATGCAGTCCAGAGCGAATGCGACCGCTCACTGGAGTCGGCATTGGAGCGCCTCACCGACCGAGAGCATCGCTCGTTGCGCACGCCTTCTCTCCGCATTGAAATGCCACCCGCCTACCTCCATTAAACCGACGCGTGTGCCGAGGATCCTACTCCAGCGCCCCGAGCGCCACACTTATGTTCCTGTGCCGGCGAGCATTATACACCTCTCTGGCTGACTCCTCACATTCGCCCGCTATATAAACATGTCTAGGAGTCGGGCAAGAACCACACCTCACCTCCACTCTCTTCACCTCCTCCTCGTACAACACTCGCTGTCGTGGAATTGTCACGGCAGATGTCCTCGTGAAAGGACTTAGTCGTGGAGCCATCGCAACTAGGAAGCTTAAAGGGGTTAAAGCGGGACAAAGGACACGAGGGTTTATACTGGTTCGGCCCCTTACGGTGAAGGGTAAAGCCTAATCTAGTTGAGGTGGAATTGCTAGGGTTTCGATTACCAGGGAGCAAATCTGCTATGCCCGGTTCTCGATTTGATGTTACTTGCCCTAAGCCGCCGGCGGGTCGTCCCCTTATATACACGGGTTGTCGCCCCGCGGCCTACAGAGTCTCGGCCGGCTCATAAACAGTGTCCGGCTCGGTGACTAGTTAATCCCGCCTTACAACACAAGTCATGCCATTACGCGGTTTATCACTATGGGCCTTAAGTCGCCTGCGGGCTTTAGGCCCTTTATTGAACCGCCATCTTCAAGCTTGATATTGGGCTTCATTTGATGAATTGCCATAGCGTAACCCGGCCCCTCCTGGGCGGATTACACTAGTAGTTATATCCCCAACATTAGGCCCCAGATTGATTTGAACCAGTTCATGTCAATCTTCAATACCTTAAGAAAAAGCCTTTTGTCTTCTGTCTGTGCAAAAGTTATAACGCGCCATGACGTCATCTTCTGGATTCATGATAACCCGCCATGACGTCATCTTCCATTAAATTCATATTTTATTCTGTCATATCCCAACGGATCCTTATCTTAATGACCATCCCGAAAATCGAGGCGTCGGAGTAGCTGGATAACCACGTCTGGCCTCCTCGTTTCTCGCGCCCTCTCTGTCAGTCTTTCCTTATAAATAAGCACGACCTTTAGGTCTTTCTTCATTCTCCCCCTTTCTGTCGTCTTCTTCCTCTCGCGACTCCGCTGCTGCTCGAGCTCCGCCGCCGCCGTAGCAGAGCACCTCCTCTTCGTCGATCTTGGCCACTGCATCAACCTGAATCGACCAGAGAACGACGGCAATCCTCCGCAGTAGATCTACAGCTGTAAGTCTTCACCTTCCCGCACTTCAGATCTGCATTTAGGGTTTTCAAGTTCTTCCGTGTTCTTCATGGTTCTTCATCGTTTCTTCGCGGTTCCTCCACCGCAGCTTCTTCTGATCCAAAAATAACTTGTGCGGTAACCGTTTCGCATCCATTTCAGATGCTAGTAGATTCCTTTCTCTAGTTCAGAGGCCTCATTAGAACTCTCAAACTCATCTGTACCAGCTTTTAGGTCTAGAATATTTTCTTTTCTGAACGACCGTTTGATCCAAAACAACAGCTGCAACCTGCGAAACTTGTTTGTGCGACACTTAGGCAAAAAACTGTATCTGTTAGCCATGACGACTCTTATCGCCGGCTTAAAAAGGCAATGCTCAATCAATAATCCTGACCACTCACAGTGGTTTAAATAACTTAACTGCTTATGATGCCCATGGCGGCTTGAATAATCTGATACAATTAGCCATATGTCATTAGGCCCCTTCGTAAGCCGCCATCTTGAATATGAATTGAAATATTTTCTCCGGCTTAAATTTGAGCCGGAAATTTTTACTTTGTCATAGGCTTCCATCTTCATAATGTCGCCCAAGGCTCCCAAAGCACCCGTCACATGCAACTGGGTTAGATCCATCGTCACCGATAACACCTTGAACGAGTTTGTGAAGACTGGTTATCTGCCGAAGAAGGAGGTCATGTCCTATCGTGCTCCTGATCCGACAGAAGAAAAACCTCAACCCAAGGACGGGGAAGTTGTCGTTTTTACTGATCACATGAAGCGGGGCTTTGCTCCAGTCGGCTCAAAAATTTTCAGAGACGTCTTGCACTTTTTGACCTGCGACCTCAGGACATCAGACCCAATTCCGTGTCAAATATCTGCAATTTTCAAGTGTTCTGTGAGGTGTACCTTGGAGAAGAACCCAGCTTGCTACTCTTTAGAGAGTTATTTTATTTGAACCGTCAAAATGAACGTGCCAATGGGCCCAGCTTGGAGCTTGGTGGAATCTCAATCCAGCGACGGAGAGACTGTCTCTTCCCATATGCCGAACCGCCAAGTGACCCTAAAGATTGGAACCAGACATGGTTCTATTGTCAAGACACTTCTCCGGCTAATGAGAACCCTCTGCCCGGCTTTCGCGCCCTGCGCCTGGAGTCAACTCACCCCTTGCCAGATAAACTGTCTCCGGCTGAACGTCAAACACTTGCCCCCACCATAAGCAAGGTCAAAGCTCTTCTGGGGAATGGCCTAAACGGCATTGATCTGGTCCGGGTTTGGCTTGCCTGGCGGGTTATTCCTTTGAGCCGCCGCCCCGGCTTGATGTGCGATTACACATGCCAAAAGAATGATCCTCTGCGGCACAGCCCTCATGACTTACCTGAGGACGTTGTTGATGATATGACTAAGTCTCTTCTGAATGAGAGTCTGGCAGATTGTGGGAAAGTAGGTTTAAGTCTCTTCTGCAAAGCTAACCCGGCTCCAGCGGTAAGCTATTGACTTGAGCATTTTTACCTTCAACTTTAACAATTTCATCTTTACTCAAAAACCTTTGTTATAATTCACAGGCTGATGACGAATTTTGGAAGGTCAAGTATGACCATGAGGCTGCAAAGAAAGCCAGAAAAACTAAGAAAGCCGCCAGGAAAGCTGCTGCCCGGAAGAAGGGGAACAAACCTAGCGCCTCGGATATGCTTCATTTGGAGGATACCTCCGAGTCAGAGGTAGCTCTTGACTCTTTAGGCTCCTTTTTAACCATCTTATTGACACTGATTATCATCAGGAGGATACAGGAGCGAGTCATGTAGCGATTGAAGAGGTAACTATAATTTCCTCCGACTCCGAGCCTTTGCCGAGATAGAAAGTCCGAAGAGTAACCCGGAAAAGTAAGATTTTCACATCCTTTAGCTTACCAAGATCCTCAATTTCTTTTGAAGCGACAGATTCACGAGAGCCGGAGGCAGACCCGGACCAGTAAAGACGCAGAACTCTCCTCCGCTTACCCGATGTAACAAGAAAACGTCGGACTGAGGTCATCTCCGATTTACATTCTTTGTATCCTTTGGCGGGTTTCACTCGTCAACCACTCAATTCTTCTGACTCAAACTATCAGGGAACTTCACCTTCCTCCGGCGAATCAATGCAGTCTAATATGCCGGCTTTCAAAACCGCTCCAGGGTAATGATAATCTGTTTATCTTGTGCTTATCTTACTCATGTTTTTGTACTAACCCTTTGATTTTCACACAGCGTACAAGTAAAGCCCAACAAGAGGGCGAAGAAGAATAAGCCGGCCGAAGAGCCGATCTTGACTGAACCGGAGCTCAGAACGGCTGCTCCTGATACCTCCGCTCATGAGCCGCCGCCTGAAGCAGCCCACGATATTCCAACGCCTACCACTGATCCACCTGTCGAGCAAGCCATTGACGGTTCTGAGAACCCAGAGATCCCTAGCCCGACCAAGGCGGATGACCCAGACGTCGAAATCATCAAGAATGACTTTGTTGAACCGGGGAGACCCACCGTGCTGGCCAAGTGCTCCGCCAAGGAAGAACTTCTAGAACGCCGCAAAGCCAAGCTGGATGTCCCTGATTATACTCATCTGAGTATTGGAGAAATTGTCTCTGGTTATATAAATCAAGTGCACAACAGTCGTGACCTGGAAATTGACATGGTGAAACAGATACACCAAAAATCTGAGGTATAACTCTTGTTGCTATACTTTATTTATGCTTACTATACCAGCCCCCAAGTCTATTGCTTATGATGAAATATGCTGTAGACTTAATACCAGCTTAGTAATACATGCAAGAAACCCGGCTTATCCTGTAGCACCCAAGGGCCGGCTTAGAAAGCATGTTTGAACTGGTCCTTACCATGTTTTTATCAAGTACTTGAACAGCAATATGCATTAGCCCCCAAGTGCCACGTACCTTTGCCTGCAAAGTGCTTGGGACTTATTTCCATGAACCGCCACTGTAAATAGAGTTCTTCAGCATACATTAGCCCCCAAGTGCCAAGTACCTTTGCCTGCAAAGTGCTTGGGACTTAATGTTGCATTATGATGATCCTGACTGTAACCCGGCATTTATACAGGCCACCATTAATCAATTTGAATCAGAGATCTCTGACTTGAAGAATCGCCTGGAAGCTCAGGAGAGTGAGACCCAAAAGGCCAACTCCAAGTTTGAATTCAGTGTATCTGAACAAGAGAAACTGAAAAAGAACTTTGAAGCAGAGAAGAAGGCCTGGGCTGATGAAAAGATCGCCTTGATCAACCGGGCTGAGAAAGCGGAGGCGACTCTTGCAGAAACAACCGCCGAGTTATCCGGTTTAAAACGCCATGTATCTCAGATGGTCTCAGCAATCTTTGGTAAGTTACTCTGCAAGTGTTAGATATTTTAAATCTTGTTCAACAAGTATCTCAATTGTCATCAACTCACCTGACTTTGTAATGCAGGCCCCAGGAGTTCCAATCTTAACCAAAGCATGCTGATAAAGCTGAAGGCCGTTTATACACTGGTGGAACAACTCTACACCGGGTCACAACGTGCTTTAGCCGTCGTGGCTTTGTCGAATGAAGTTCCCACTCTCCTGGCGGATGTACTAAAACGGCTTGCCGTGCTACCTCAGCGGTTCCAGGAGTTAAGACGAGCTTCTGCAAGAGCCGAAGCCATAGCCGCATTAAGCCGGGCCAAGGCGTGGCTACCGGAGCTAGACCCGGCCGACATCGCCCTTGGGTATCCAAGCCTGAAGGAGGACGGCACCCCATTTGACCAGAAGAATTTCGCCGCTTGCGTGAAGGAAATACGCCATGTGGCCACTTTGATCGGTAACGACACGGACCTTACCAAGTACCAACCGGGTTATGATGCCGAGAATCAGAGAATCCCAACACCACATTATGAAGCAATCAGCCTGATCCCTCCAATTCGTAAGCATACCTTCGCCCCTGAAGTTGATCCAGTCGGGTTAATTGATGATGAAGCTGAATTTGAAGCTTTGAGTGGCATTGACTGGTCATCATCAACCTTCCAGGACAGGGAAACAGACGGAGGAGCGGAAAGGGATGAACCGGAAGCTTCAGGCCAACAACACATTTAATCCATCAGGCGGCCCATATTTATGCCTTGCTGAAAAACAATGCTTCATTATTTGGACTCGGGGAGTCATGTAATAGGGTAGAAAAACACTTAATTTTGTCGTGCCATCGCGCACGTGTGTGGCGCTCAACACTGTTTATGCCGCCATCTTATATTCCTCCATATTATGCTGATCCTCTGCTTTCCTTATGCTTAAAGAGCTGCTTTAATTGTCCTGCATAGAGAACAAATCACAAGTCCCTTGGCGGCTTACCGCATGGAGGGTCATATATTTTACATATAACCCGGAGTATGAATCAAAAAATCATAAAAAAGCCGGTTCTCAATTATATCTTTGAGACATAATCATAACAGCATACCTGTGATCCTTCGATTACGCTGCCGGTTTATGTGACCCGAACAATGAGGGTGAGAACCCAATTCTGTAAAAACCGGCACATATGATGTTTGTTATGTGCTAACAACTTTATTGATCAAGGTTAAGCCGGTGGAATAGAAACCACCCCATAAACGCTTTCAAATATGATCAAAAAGGTCTCAAGACAGTCACATAATTGTGATTGCAAAACTTCTATGAGAAAACAGACAAAATTTTGAGGCTTCTGATTCGAATACGATCAGTAAACCGTTCCAAAGGGGTTAAGCTAATATTCGAATACGATCATATAGCCCCCAGTGGCTTTGGCGTTGCCGATCAAGTGGGTATCGACAGCTATGTTCTCTTTGGTTCGAATACGACCTATGTTTGAACAGGAAGCCCCCAAATGACCTTGAAAGTTGTTTAATGACGCTGATTCGAATATGATCCACGTCAGACTCAAAAGGGGTTGAGCTATGATTCAGATACGATCAAGAAGCCCCCTAGTGGGTTTGGCACTATGCCGATCAAGAGGGTATCGACAGCTATGTTCTCTTTGGTTCGAATACGGCCTATGTTTGAACAGGAAGCTCCCTGATGATCATGGCTAGTTTCAAATATGATCATAAGCCATACCAAAGGGAAAGCCGGATTCAAATATGATCCACTCCCTGTTGGTTGTTTTAACAATATAATAATGAAGACATATAAACTTTTGAGGATGAAAAGGACAGAGGTCCTGCTTTATTACTTTTCATAATATATACATCGTCAAAATATGTACATCCTGAGAGCCGGTGGCTCAAGTGTAGTAAGGCCGAAGATGAGCGATATTCCACGGCCGGCGGGTCTCCTCTTCCGACTTACGTGAGTCTTTGTGCTCTCGAACATCGATGAGGTAATATGACCCGTTATTCAGGTTCTTGCTGACCACAAAGGGTCCTTCCCAAGGCGGGGATAGCTTGTGCATATCGGACTGATCCTGGATGAGCCGGAGCACTAAGTCACCTTCTTGAAAGGTTCTGGACCTAACCCGGCGGCTGTGATAACGGCGCAGGTCCTGCTGGTAAATCGCCGAGCGGGCTATTGCTAAATCACGCTTCTCATCCAACAAATCAAGTGCATCCTGACGAGCTTGTTCATTATCAGCTTCAACGTAAGCCGCCACTCGGGGCGAGTCATGACGGATGTCACTTGGTAGGACCGCCTCTGCTCCGTAAACCATGAAGAAAGGCGTATAACCCGTAGATCTGTTAGGTGTAGTATTGATGCTCCAAATCACAGAAGGCAACTCCTCCACCCAACAACCCGGCGTCCGTTGTAAAGGGACCATGAGCCGGGGCTTTATACCTTTCAAGATCTCTTGATTGGCTCTTTCAGCTTGACCATTGGATTGAGGATGAGCTACTGATGAAACATCGAGCCGGATATGTTCTCGTTGACAGAACTCTTCCATAGCGCCTTTGGACAGATTAGTACCATTGTCAGTTATGATGCTGTGTGGAAAACCAAAACGAAAGATCACCTTTTTCATGAACTGAACCGCCGTGGCTGCATCACACTTACTGACCGGCTCTGCCTCAACCCACTTTGTAAATTTATCAACCGCCACCAGGAGGTGTGTCTTTTTATCCTTGGACCTTTTGAAAGGCCCAACCATATCAAGCCCCCAGAGTGCAAACGGCCAAGTGATTGGAATCATCCTTAATTCTTGAGCTGGCACATGAGCTCGTCGTGAGAATTTTTGACAACCATCACATTTACTGACCAGATCCTCCGCATCAGCATGAGCCGTCAGCCAATAAAAACCATGACGGAAAGCTTTGGCCACAAGAGATTTTGAGCCGGCATGATGACCACAATCCCCTTCATGGATCTCACGAAGTATTTCCTGACCTTCCTCAGGCGACACACAACGTTGAAACGCCCCAGTAACACTGCGATGATGCAACTCACCATGAACAATTGTCATGGACTTAGACCGCCGGACGATTTGTCTAGCCAAGGTCTCATCCTCAGGCAACTCGCCCCGGGTCATGTAAGCCAAATATGGCACTGTCCAATCTGGGATGACGTGAAGAGCCGCCACCAACTGCGCTTCTGGATCTGGAACAGCTAAGTCTTCCTCTGTGGGCAACTTGACAGAAGGGTTATGCAAAACATCCAAAAAGGTGTTAGGTGGCACCGGCTTACGCTGAGATCCCAGCCGGCTTAAAGCATCAGCCGCCTCATTCTTCCTTCGATCGATGTGCTCCACTTGATAACCCTTGAAGTGCCCAGCTACAGCATCAACTTCACGGCGATAAGCCGCCATGAGAGGATCCTTAGAATCCCACTTGCCTGACACCTGTTGAGCCACCAAATCTGAGTCGCCCAAGCACCTTACCCGGCTTAAGTTCATCTCCTTAGCCATCCGAAGACCATGGAGCAAGGCCTCATACTCAGCTGCATTGTTAGTACAGGGAAACATCAACCGGAGCACATAACAAAATTTGTCACCTCGAGGGGAAGCTAAAACAACTCCAGCCCCCGAGCCCTCCAATTGCCTGGATCCATCAAAGTGAATAGTCCAATATGTGTTATCCGGCTTTTCCTCAGGCGTCTGTAGTTCTGTCCAATCGTTGATGAAGTCCACCAGTGCTTGAGACTTAATAGCAGTGCGTGGCACATACTTCAAACCATGAGGCCCAAGCTCAATGGCCCACTTGGCGACTCGTCCTGTAGCCTCTCTATTCTGAATGATGTCTCCCAAAGGAGCAGAACTTACCACAGTGATGGGGTGACCCTGGAAGTATTGCTTAAGCTTCCGGCTCGCCATGAACACCCCATAAACAAGTTTCTGCCAATGTGGATATCTTTGCTTAGACTCAATAAGCACCTCACTGATGTAGTAAACCGGCCGTTGAACCGGATGCTCCTTGCCAGCCTCCTTGCGCTCCACCACAATTGCAACACTGACAGCACGCGAGTTAGCGGCCACATACAACAATAGCGGCTCTTCATCAATGGGAGCCGCAAGGACCGATAGCTCAGATAACTGTCTCTTTAAAACTTCAAAGGCAGCATTAGCAGCATCACTCCAGACAAAATTGTCTGTTTTCTTCATCATCTGATACAGCGGTATGGCCTTCTCACCTAACCGGCTTATGAACCGGCTTAAAGCAGCGATACGACCCGCCAGTCGCTGAACATCATTGATGCACGCCGGCTTAGCCAAAGAGGTGATTGCCTTGATCTTCTCTGGATTAGCTTCAATGCCTCTGTTAGAGACCAGAAAACCCAAAAGCTTGCCTGCTGGCACGCCAAACACACATTTGGCCGGGTTAAGCATCATTTTGTAGACCCGGAGATTATCAAAGGTTTCCTTCAGATCATCTATCAAGGTTTCCTTCTCTCTGGATTTCACCACAATATCATCCACATAAGCGTGAACATTGCGCCCAATCTGATTGTGGAGACAGTTCTGTACACATCGCTGATAAGTCGCCTGGGCACTCTTGAGCCCAAATGGCATAGATACATAACAGAAGGCTCCAAACGGAGTGATGAAAGCCGTCTTCTCCTGGTCCTTAACTGCCATTTTGATCTGATGATAACCAGAGTAAGCATCCAAGAAGCTCAAACGCTCACAACCCGCCGTAGCATCAATAATTTGATCAATACGGGGAAGAGCAAAAGGATCAGCCGGACAAGCCTTATTTAAGTCCGTGTAATCCACACACATCCGCCAGGTGCCGTTCTTTTTAAGTACAAGCACCGGGTTAGCCAACCACTCTGGGTGAAAAACTTCAACAATAAACCCGGCCGCTAAGAGCCGGGCCACCTCCTCACCGATAGCTTTCCGTCTCTCTTCGTTAAACCGCCGAAGAAACTGCCTGACCGGCTTAAACTTTGGATCAATATTAAGAGTGTGCTCAGCGAGTTCTCTCGGTACACCCGGCATGTCAGAAGGTTTCCATGCAAAGATGTCCCGATTCTCACGGATGAACTCGATGAGCGCGCTTTCCTATTTAGGATCCAGATTGGCACTGATACTGAATTGCTTAGATGAGTCGCCTGGAGTAAAATCAACAAGCTTGGTGTCATCAGCCGACTTAAATTTCATCACCGGGTCATGCTCTGTGGTTGGCTTCTTCAGAGATGTCATGTCCGCCGGGTCAACGTTATCCTTATAAAACTTCAGCTCCTCTGCTGCACAAACAGATTCGGCATAAGCAGCATCACCCTCCTCACATTCCAGGGCTATCTTCCGACTCCCATGCACAGTAATGGTGCCCTTGTGACCCGGCATCTTGAGCTGCAAGTAAACATAACACGGCCGCGCCATGAACTTGGCATAAGCCGGCCGTCCAAACAGAGCGTGATATGGGCTCTTGATCTTGACCACTTCAAAGGTTAATTTCTCAGCCCTAGAATCATGCCCATCTCCAAAGGCTACCTCCAGCTCAATCTTACCAACTGGGAATGCCGACTTACCAGGCACCACTCCATGGAAAACAGTGTCGGATGCCTTTAAATTTTTGTCAGTCAACCCCATACGTCGAAAGGTCTCATAATAGAGGATGTTGATGCTGCTACCTCCATCCACGAGTACTTTAGTGAATTTATATCCACCAACCTGAGGTGCTACCACCAAGGCTAACTGACCCGGATTGTCAACCCGGGGAGGGTGATCTTCCCTGCTCCACACAATAGGCTGCTCTAACCACGTTAAATAACGGGGAATTGCCGGCTCAACAGCGTTCACAACCCTTTTATGAAGCTTCTGGTCTCGTTTGCACAAGCTAGTGGTAAGCACGTGATACTGTCCACTATTCAGCTACTTTGGATTGCTCTGATAACCCGATTGCTGCTGCTGCTGACCTCCCTGACCAGACTGCTGATTATAACCACCTTGATTTCCCTGAAAGCCGGAATTTGAGCCGCCACCCGGGCCATGAAAACCGCCTCCGCCTGAGCCGCCACCAGACCCATGGTTGCCATCGAACATGTTGGAATTCTTGAAAGCCTTCATGATCGCGCAATCCTTCCACAGGTGAGTGGCTGGCCTTTCCCGAGTGCCGTGTCTTTGATAGGGTTCGTTGAGTAGTTGCTCAAGACTAGGACCTGACCCGCCGGACCAAGGGGGCGGCCTCCCCTTGCGTCGTTGATTGCTACCTTGTGAATTGGTGTTAGCCACAAACTCCGGGTTACCGTCGGTCTTACGCTTACTGCCTCCTTGATTCGCCGGGTTATGCTGCTGACCCTTTTCGTTGCCATTCTTCTTTCCCTTCCCTATCTTCTCTTCATCAGATGCGGGATCCTTGGTACTATCAGAATCCGCGTATTTGACTAGAGCCGCCATCAGCTGGCCCATGTCATTACAATCACGCTTGAGGCGCCCCAGCTTCTGTTTCAGAGGTTCAAATCGGCAATTTTTCTCCAACATTAAGACTGCAGAGCCGGCATCCATCTTGTCAGACGAATGTATTATCTCCTTGACCCGGCGCACCCAATGAGTGGTAGACTCACCTTCCTCTTGCTTGCAATTAGTCAAGTCCACAATTGACATGGGCTGCTTGCAGGTGTCTTTGAAGTTCTGGATAAACCGGGCTTTTAACTCTGCCCATGAACCAATGGAATTAGGCGGCAGCCCCTTTAACCAAGTGCGGGCCGTTCCATCCAACATCATGGTGAAGTACTTGGCCATCGCCGCATCACTGACCTCCAACAGCTCCATGGCCATCTCATAGCTTTCAATCCACGCCCCGGGCTGTAAATCAGCCGTATAATTTGGCACCTTTCGGGGTCCCTTGAAATCCTTGGGCAAACGCTCATTACGCAAAGCCGACACCAAACAAGGAAAGCCGCCGGTTTTGGTGGCCACTCCTGCCTCAACAGAAGTCGTTGGATAATCCGGGAAGGTTTGGTGAGCCACCTGCTGAGCCGCCCGCTCATCCTCTCGACGTATCCTGTCCTGTACCGGATTATATCCACCGGGCTGGTTACGGCGCTGGGTGTTGCTTGACAAGGCCTCCGAATCCATATGTCTACTATAACTTGGGCTCCGGCTTGGGCGAGGAGTCGAATGAATCCTGTCTCGACTATAGGAATAAGCCTCCTGCTGAGCCAGAGCCGTCTGAAGAAGTTCTCTGACCCTTCGCGTCTCAACTGCTGTTGGAGAGTCGCCATCCACCGGGGGAGCCGCCAAACGTGCCGATGCAGCGATCAGGTTCTCCAAGGGGTTAGAAAAATGACCCGGTTGTGTTGGTATGTAGCAAGGCGGGGCCGTATTCACGTGAGGAGGTTCCATCACTCGGGGCTGAATCGGTGCCCCTGCTCCGGATGTTACAAACTGATTTGCCTCCGGCGGGTTCCTAGGGCCGGCTCCGGGCGTGCAGAAGAGATTCCGAGGATCATAAACCGGAGGCAAACGGGATTGAGCCTTCTGGTGCCTCCTCCTCATCACCTCGTTAGATGCGTTCAAGCTCATCGTAAGCTGGAAAGACTCTGACTGGATCTGTTGAGCCCGAGCATCCAAAGCCGCCCGCTCTGCGGCCAATCTGGCGTCCTCAGCTGCTAGGGCTTCTTTGGCACGGGCTATCTCCTCACGTACCTATGCCACCTCTGCATCATGCTCAGCTTGACTCGCCGGAATAACTATGGCGGTTAACAGGGCCGTCAATTTGTCCATGAGATCAATCAGCACCTGAGCCGGCGGGCGCACAGGGCCTATTGCCCCGGCCGCTCCTGACCCGGACGTTATTGCTACTGCTGCCGTAGAGTTTTGGCCGGGTTGAGTGCCAGCCATGAAGATCCCTACTCTGCTCGGCGGCTCAAAGGGTCCGGAATACTGCTGCCATCGGAACAGCCCCCAAGCCCGCCGTCCTGCAATTGGTATAATGAATCCGTCTCACCAGTGGACGACTCACCGTCAGAGTAGACGGTCGTCTCACCACCGTCCACGGATCCTTCAGAAAGTTCTCCTTCGTGGATGCAACCCATGAAGGCACGCTTCACAGCGGGCTGAGCCCGGGCGGGTCTCGCACGCTGAGCCGTCTCGATGATGTCGGTGCAGATGTCCGGCTCAGGGCCCGGCTCGCCAATCCGGCCGATGAAGACGTGGATTCCGCCAAAGGGGACCCGGTACCCATACTCAATTGAGCCGGCGTCGGGACCCCAGCCGGCATCGTCGATGTAGAGCTTGCCGCGACGACTCTTGGTCATCCGGCCCACAGCGTATCCCTTGAGCCCTTCGAAGTTGCCCTTCAAGAACTCAAATCCACCGTGCGCTGGCCCCACGGTGGGCGCCAACTGTCGTGGAATTGTCACGGCAGATGTCCTCGTGAAAGGACTTAGTCGTGGAGCCATCGCAACTAGGAAGCTTAAAGGGGTTAAAGCGGGACAAAGGACACGAGGGTTTATACTGGTTCGGCCCCTTATGGTGAAGGGTAAAGCCTAATCCAGTTGAGGTGGAATTGCTAGGGTTTCGATTACCAGGGAGCAAATCTGCTATGCCCGGTTCTCGATTTGATGTTACTTGCTCTAAGCCGCCGGCGGGTCGTCCCCTTATATACACGGGTTGACGCCCCGCGGCCTACAAAGTCCCGGCCAGCTCATAAACAGTGTCCGGCTCGGTGACTAGTTAATCCTACCTTACAACACAAGTCATGCCATTACAACGGTTTATCACTACGGGCCTTAAGTCGCCTGCGGGCTTTAGGCCCTTTATTGAACCGCCATCTTCAAGCTTGATATTGGGCTTCATTCGATGAATTGCCATAGCGTAACCCGGCCCCTCCTAGGCAGGTTACACTAGTAGTTATATCCCCTTGCACAATTTGATGATAAGCCTCACGCCCTCGCACAATGCAAGATGCCGTGATTCCACCAAGGGACCCTTGAGGGCGGTCACCGAACCCGCACAAATGGCAACCCTTGGGGGTGGTCATCGAACCCGTACACTTTTTCAACCCTTGGGGGCGGTCACCGGAACCCGTACAAATTGCTCGGGGCGATCTCCACAGCCTAATTGGAGACCCCGACGCTTGCGCGGAGCTTTACACCACAATGATTGAGCTCCAAAGCACCACCAACCGTCTAGGGCGCCCAAGCACCCAAGAGGAACAAGCTCTAGGGTACCAAGCACCCAAGAGTAATAAGATTCTCAACTTTTCACTTTCACGTATCACCGTGGATAACTCAAACCGATGCAACTAATGCAATGGCAAGGGCACACGGAGTGCCCAAGTCCCTCACTCCCAAATCCCACCAAAGCAACGAAAGCTATGGAGGAAAATGAGAGGAAGAATAAGAAGGAGAACACCAGGAACTCCAAGATCTAGATCCAAGGGGTTCCCCTCACATAGAGGAGAAAGTGATTGGTGGAAATGTGGATCTAGATCTCCTCTCTCTCTTTTCCCTCAAAAACTAGCAAGAATCCATGGAGGGATTGATAGATAGAAAGCTCCAAGAGGTCAACAATGGTGGGGGGAAAACTTGTTCAGATTTCTTAGGTTGGAGGTGGAAGAAGGGGGTATAAATACCCTCAAGAAAAATATGACCGTTGTACCCCAGGCACCCGGACAAAAGGGGTCCGGATACCCGCACAACCCAGAGAAAAAGCCACTAAACTCTAGGCACCGGGACGAACAAGGGAAGCACAGCGTGTCGGGGGTTGGGTGCGACATATGCCAATGGATGGCTTATCATGGTGGGAGCGAGTAGAACTTCGCCGGTGCCTGGAAGCGGGATGAGGCGTAGACACGAACGCCGGCGCACTTTACCCAGGTTTGGGGCTCTCCTAGGAGATAACACCCCTAGTCCTGCTCTGCGGGGTCTCCGCATGATCACTAAGGCACTAGTGGGTACAATGGTGCTCCTCGAGCTGTATGCTAGAGGTAGAAGAAGGCAAGGCTAGCTCTCCTCTCCCCCTAGGTGTCAGTCTAATTCTAACAGGTTGGAACCCTTTGCATGGGTGCCTTGGGGGGTTTATATAGGCCTACCCCCCAGGGGTACAATAGTAATCTGGCCGGGTGTAGGACCTGGTTGTCAGTCTCTCTGATCGCCGGCTTCTCCGCCAGCTGCTGGGGCCCGCCGACTGGTCTGGTACGGAGCCGACAGACCGCCCCCGCCGCTCGCGGGTCTTGCCGGCTGCTGATTACTGTAGCTGTAATGCTAATGACGTTTGCTTGGTCAGGGGAGCGTGGCTACAGTCCCGCCGCCTGGCGGGAGATCACCGTAGCCACTCCACGTCTTATCTGGTTAATGGCGCGTGGGGCCCCGAGGATGGAGCGGGCCGGCTGCTGGGAGCCGGCCTCCCTCAGGTCCGACTGGTGAGGCTCCCGCCGTCTTCCGGGCTCTCGCTGACTGGCAGGGCCCGCCGTCTTCGGTCCGTACCGACAAGCGGTCGTGGGAACTGGGCTTCGCCTGACAGGAGTGACGTCAGGGGAGGAGTGGCAACAGTGCCGTGCCGGGCGGAGATCTCTGCCTGTACGGAGCACTATGGCCACGCCCGGCCCTGGATACGGGGGGATGGGCTATACTGTAGCCTCACCCCGTCTTGTCTTCTTAATGGGGGCGCAGACTTTGAGAGCGCCATGGGCCGACTGCTGTTAGCCGGCCTCTTTGGAGGCCGCCCGCTTAGGAGTCGGCCCGTCTCGGAGCCGTCTTCCCAAGCATGGCCGTCTTTCGGCAGTCGGCCGTTCGGCCAGCCAGCCACCAGAAGGCGGCGCTTCATCTTGACGTCTTGAGGGGCGCGGCCGGCCCCGATGCCTTGAAAGGTTCTGGGGCTCGGGTTAGGCTACCCGTAGCCCATTACTCCGACAGTAGTCCCCGAAGCTGGTGAGGTGCCGCGGCTGAGTAGCCGAGGAGCCTCAACTGTTTCCCCCTCCGGGTGCTCTGAAGGAAGCTTCATCCGACTCTTGGGAAACCGGTTGGCAGGAGTCGGGTACGTCCAGTCGGATCTTTCTGGAATTTCGAATGCAACGGCAGGAACCAGGTGGCGTGCTAGCTAAGCTTCTTGGCCCGCCGCCCGTCATGGGTGCGCCACTTGGCGCCAGCCAGCCCACGCGGGTGATGGGACGCGACTGCAGGCTGGGCCCGCCACCACCGGGCCTCGGCACGCGAGCGGATCCGCTGCGGCCGAGGTGGGTGGTTGGGTTTCCCCGCGGAGTTACTGCGCGCGGTAACTCGCGCGGTAAAGGCGGGAGCGTGGGGTCATGGGCACGGTTAATCCCACGATCCCACGCCCGCCCCCTCGGCTTCATAGCCCGTAGGCTATAAGTAGGGAGAGGAGAGGGAGCGGCGAAGCATGCGCGCCCCTCCACCCCATTTTCCCTCCTTCTTCTTCCTCTCGTTGCAGCGCCCCCGAGCTCCGCCGGAGCGCCGCCGCTGCTCGTCTCCGAGCACTCTTGGCCCTGCCCCAATCTCAGCTCTCCCGCCGCACCGTACTCTTCGTCGAGCCCTCCATGGCACGCGAGCATGGAGGTGACCGGGACGGGTCGAATGTCCATGAAGACCACATCGCTTTCCTCCGCGAGACGCGGTGTCTCCCCGGCGAGGGCTACGTGAAGGCGCGCGTGCCGCCGGAGGGAGAGATCTCGCCGGCGCCGGGGGAGGGCGAGCGGGTTGTCTTCCGCTCGCACTTCATCCGCGGCTTCGGCCTGCCGGCGAGCGGCTTCCTCCGCTCGTTCCTCGAGTTCTATCACCTCCAGCCTCATCACCTCACACCCAACACGGTGATGCTCCTGGCCGCCTTCGTCACAATGTGCGAAGGCTATCTCGGCATCCTCCCCACCATCGAGCTGTGGGGAGCGTTTTTCTACACCAAGCTGGGCACCTCCGTCCAGGAGGTGGCTGCTCAGTGCGGTGCCTTCATCGTAGTTCGCCGGCCGTCATCGAAGAACACCTTCCCCACCCTCAAGCTGCCACAGTCGGTTAAGATGTGGCAGCAATCTTACTTCTATGTGGAGAACGTGGACCCGGCCGTCGACTTCCTCAACCTGCCGGCTTATGTAGCCGGCCCGCCGGCTGAGCCCCGGGCCAGCTAGGGCTACAAGCCGAAGCCGGTGTCGGCAGACGGCTCCACCGCCATCCAACGACTCCGGAAGCTGACCAACATCGAGGGCCTCAAGGCGTCCGACTTGTTGGTAGCCTTCGTCGCGCGCCGGGTTCTCCCGCTCCAAGGCCGACCTCACCTGATCAGCCGGATGAGCGGGCATCGCGACCCATGCCGGCTGAGCACCAAGGAGATGACGGCTGCCGAGGTGGCCAACTTGGTGAACGAGATCTCCAGCTTCAAGCTGGAGGGGTCCTGGCAGTTCGGCAAGCCGCCATACTCCCGCGTGGACCCGCCACCCGTCGTAAGTCTTTTAGTCTCTCATTTCTTTAATACTTCATCTTGATTCCGTCTGGTGGTCTTGAGCAGTCGGACTTTGGGATGCAGATATACATGTCTCCGGCGACGGCTACTGTCGTGGGGCCCGGTGGTGACTACGCGCCGGACCGAGCCGTGAGCGACATGGACGACCCCGACTTGGGGGCGGCCGCCTTGGAGGATACCGCAACAGGCGGCGTCTATGGAGCCGGTGGCTCCAAGGCGGCATCGAGACCTGGCCCGACGACGACGATGAGGAAGATGAGCCTCGCCCTTTACGAGGCGCGGGTAAGGCCGACGCGGGCCCCTCTGCCGAGCCGACTGCAGGAGGCAGCACGCGGAAGTGAAAACAGGGCGCCGTCTTGTTCGGCAGCGTGCCGAAGAAGGCCAAGAACCCGACAGCCGCGACCCAGCGGAGGGAGGCCGCTGCGAAGGCGGCCAACTTTCGGAAGCTCCCGAAGGCGCCTCCCATGGTGTCGGCGTAAGTATCTTTTCTTGTGCTTTTTCTTTTTTCCTTGTTGATTCTTTCTGAATTTCCTTTGCTTTATTTTCTTGACTTAGAGCCCCACTCTCTCTTGAGAAGTCGGCCGCCGCCTCCATCGTTGGGTCGGCGGAGACCTCCACCACCACCCGGTGAATCGATCCGGCCGCCGACCTCTGGGAGGCGACGGAGCAAAACCCGCAGGAGGCGCGCGAGGAGCAGGAGGCCGCCCGCCTGGAGAAGGCGGAAGCGGAGAAGGCGAAGGCTGCCGCCCTGAAGAAGCTGGCGGAGGCCGAGGCAGCTTCCGCGGCGAAGAAGCAGGCTGAGGAAGCCCCGCGCCGTCAGTCGGCGACATTCGTCACCCCCCTGAACTCCGCGCCGCCGCCACCAGAATTCGCGGCGCCGCCTGGGGGAGCCGGCGACGAGCACCCGATCATGGAGAGGAATGATGGCAACGTCACCATGCCGGACGTGATCGTGCCCCCACCGCCACCTTCTGAGGAGGCACGAGATAAGCAGTCGGCTGATCCATCGGCGCCATCAGCCGAAGATGAGATGGCGACGGACCCAACTCCTGATGTCCGCACCCCGACACGCCGCCGGCTCGCAAAGGCGGCCTCGGCGCCACGCCCGCAGGAGACCGCCACCGCGAGCTCTTCAATCCCGGACGCCGAGGTGACCAGCGCCGCGCCCACTGGGTGGGTGCGGGGAGGCGGGACGGGCCCTCTGAACAAGGGGATCCTGGACGTTCAGGCCAAGCTCCGCGCCGAGGCCGACGCTCTCAAGCACTACAACAAGGCGTTCCTGGAGTCGCGAGAAGCCATCCGGGTATGCTTCTAGCTTCTTTGTTTTTAATTCTTGTATTGCTTCGTGGGGGCGCGCCAGCGCACCCACTGGGTGTAGTCCTCGAGTTTCGGGCCAGCTGCTGAGCAGGTGGCTCGGAACTTTAATTGGCAAGCTCCGAGTACTAATACTGTCTGATATCTTTGCTGCAGGATTATCATAACCTCCGTGCAGCCGCCTTCAACTCCAAAGTCCAGGAGTTGGATCAACGGGTCGTCGACTTGTCAGAGAGCCGGAGTTAGTCTTTTTCTTTCTCTGCGGGGGTGCGCTGGCGCACCCGCGGGCTGTAGTCCCCGAGATTCGGGCTGACTGCTGAGCAGTCGGGCCGGATCTCCCTGGCAACTGCTCTTCTTTTTTGTTGATATTTGATAACTTCTTTCTCCGCGGGGGCGCGCTGGCGCACCCGCGGGCTATAGTCCCCGAGATTCGGGCCAACTGTTGAGCAGTCGGGCCGGATCTTCCTGGCAACTACATCTCTCTTCATTGATTGTCGATGTCCTTTCCTTCTTCTATTTTTGTAGAGGCCAACGCCACCCTACAGCAGCAGCTGGGCGAAGCCAACACCGTGCTGCGTGCCAAGGAGGCGGACTGCAACAAGCTGGCCGAGGAGCGTGACCGGATGGTCACGCAACTGGCGGAGCTTCTCAAGAAGGCCCAGAAGGAGGTGGAGGACAAGGAGGCCGGTCTCGTTGCTGAGTTCGAGACCGAACGCTCTGCCTGGACCGACAAGGAGGCAATGCTGACTGTCGGCTTCGGCGAGATTGAAGACATGGTCGACGGTAAGCTGCCTTGTTTACTCTTTCTTCAAGCCGCCGGCTTCTGATCGAGCCGACTTCTTGTTTCTGACCTGACTCTTTGCTTTTTTGTCCGAGCAGACTTCTTCCCAAGTCACTCTGGTGCTGCCAACCAGGCTATCGAGGCCGATCGCGAAGGAGGGAGGGCAGAAGGCGAGCAGATCGCTGCCGACGCCCCCGCACTCTTAGCGAGCAACTTCTCAGCATCCAGGCTCGTCTTTGGCCGGCTCATCAGATGCTGCACCGCCTTCAGCATGTCGGCGCCCAGGCGATCGCCGCCCTGTGGCCAGACATGCCTGCTTCGCGCACACCCAGCCGAACCGCCGACTGGCTGGAGGTGACGGCCGGCCGCCTTGAGGCGTGGAAGGGCTCCTCGGCCTGGGCTGGGGCACGCCGGGCCTTGGAGTTCGTCAAGGCGTGGTATCCTGGGCTGAATCTAGCCCAGCTGACCATGTTTCGACAGGAGGCCCAAGAGGAGCTGATGGCGGTGGAGGATGATCTTGTCAAGCGGGCGGCGGCAATCGCCGAGTACACCAACACCAGCATCTTCATCTCGGAGCGGGCCGAGAACGGCGCCGAGGTGCCACCAGAGTGGTTCGGGCTGAACCCAGAGGACGGCGAGGACTCGGCCGAGGTGATCAACTCCAGTGACGAGGAAGAAGACGACGAGGAGGAGGAAGGTGAGGAGGAGGCGCGAGAGGTCGGAGCGGACGGCCAGCCCCAGCTCGACCGCGCCTCCAGCAACGAGGCACGCCCGAGCGAGCCGGCTGCTACTGAAGGCGACCAAGCGGAGACTGACCAGCCGGCCGCTCCACCAACCGGCACCACCGACTCCACCGTTCCACCGAACCCGTCTGCTGCTCCCTAGGCTGCCAATTTATCTTTGTTTTTACCTGCTTATCAGTCTCGACAAACTTTGTTAGCTTCGCACAATTCCACCCGCGGGGTGTATTTCAAACTTCTGTTGATTGCTCCAAGGGCCTTTTGGTATGTAAATATGCTCGCTGAGTTCTATCTTTTCTTGCTTCCTGCTCTTTGGCTTTTTCCTTTGCCGCCTTCCCTTGGTTGCCGTCTTCCCAGCCGAACAGCCGCTCTGCGGACTGTGGCTGGGTCAAGTACTTAGCCTCTTTTAGGAGGCAAGTACTTAGCCAATTAGAGTTTTCTAGCAAGTTAAGTAGAAGCCGTCCGGCCGGCTGCTCAGCAGTCGGTCGGCAAAGTGGGAAGTCGGCTTGGACTACGTGCATGCTTTGGATCCTTAGCCATTTTTCATGCAGACACCCTTTCTGCCTTAACTCCTGCCGGCCGAACAGTCGCTCTGCAAGCTACGGCCTCTAGCAGGAGAAGGCTTGAGTGCCAATACATTACTTGTCCGGCTGCAGGAAGCATTACATAGTACAAGGCGGCGAGTCCCCGGGTCGACTGGTCAAACCCGGTGCCAGACGGACAATGAAATAACATGATCACAGGCGTAATATTTATCATATAGATAAAAGAAGGCAGTCCCCGAGATCTTCTCAGGGGACCCGGAGTCTCCGTACTTAGTAAAAAAGTTGGCGTGGTACATACTGCATCAACTGTAAAACCTTCGGAGGAGGTTCGCATTCCATGGTCGCTCCATCTCCTTCCCGGAGTCGTCTCTCTTGCGTGCTCAAGGCTTCTGAGCATCGATTAGGTAGTAGGAGTCATTGCCCAACACCTTGCTGATGATGAAGGGGCCTTCGCAAGGTGCCGAGAGCTTGTGCTGGCCGGCTGTTCGCTGGATCAGCCGGAGCACAAGGTCTCCCTCTTGGATGGATCTTGGCTTGACTTTTCAGTTGTAGTATCGGCGCAGGCTCTGCTCGTAGATGGTGGACCGGCTGAGTGCCAACAGCCGGCCCTCTTCCAGCAGATCGACGCCGTCTTGTCATGCTTCTTCTGCCTCCTCTTCAGTGTACATGGTGACTCAAGGGGAGTCAAATTCTATGTCCGTCGGGATGACGGCTTCGGCACCGTAGACGAGGAAGAAAGGCGTAAAGCCGGTTGACTTGTTCAGAGTTGTGCGCAGGCTCCAGAGGACGGCCGGCAGCTCGTCGAGCCAACAGCCGGCCGATCGCTCCAGAGGCTCGACCAGTCGAGGCTTGATGTCGCATAAATTGAGGCCGTTTGCCCGCTCCACCTGGCCATTTGACTGTGGATGGGCAACAGACACCAGGTCCAGTCGGATGCCCTGTGTTGCGCAAAAACGGGCCAAGGCTCCTTTGGCAAAGTTTGTGCCATTGTCGGTGATGATGCTGTGTGGTATGCCATACCGGATGGTGATGTCGGAGATGAAAGTCACAGCAGTCAGACCATTCAATTTCTTAATTGGCTTTGCTTCTATCCACTTGGTGAACTTGTCCACCGCGACAAGAAGATGAGTCATGCCGCCGCGCGCCGTCTTGAATGGTCCCACCATGTCTAGGCCCCAAACGGCAAAGGGCCAGGCAATGGGGATAGTCTTGAGTGCAGAAGCCGGTTGATGTGACTTTGAGCGGAACTTCTGGCAACCTTTGCATTTCTGGACCAAGTCTTTGGCGTCTTGTAGAGCAGTCGGCCAGAAAAAACCGTGGCGGAAAGCTTTGGCCACGAGTGCTCTTGAAGCCGCGTGATGACCACACTCGCCTTGATAGATATCTTTGAGGATTGCTTGGCCTTGCTCCGGCTCTACGCAGCGCTGGTAAACACCAGTGACTCTGCGCCTCACAAGTTCTCTGTTGACTATGGTGTATGCTGCTGCCCGGCGTTGCACTTGCCGGGCCGAGATCTCATCAGTCGGCAGCTCTTTGTTCACCAGAAAGTTATGGATGGGCTGGGCCCATGAAGGTGCTGCAATTTCTTCGACTGCTAGGACTGCTACTTGCACGAGGGCGGTTGGGCCGGGAGGCGGCGGGATGGAGTCGGCTGCCGCTTGCTGAGTCGATGAAGTCCCCGGGCCGACTGTTGCAGTCCCTGGACCGGATTCTGATGTCCCCGGGCCGGGTGCGGCTGCTACAGTCCCCGGGTCGCTTGCCGAATTCCCCGTGCCGGCTGCTGGGGTCCTCAAGTCGGATCCGACTGCTTCAGGAGGAGCCGGCACAAAGATGGAATCTGACTCTGGCGATGGCTTGACAGACGGCTTGAGGAGGCGTTGCAGGACGACACCGGCTAGTATTGCTTGCCGGGTGGAGCCGATTCGTGCCAATGCGTCAGCTTGCTCATTGTCATTTCTTGGCACATGGAGGAATTCGCACCCTTCGAAGTATCCGCTGAGTTGCTGGACGAGGAAGCGGTAGCTTGCCATGTTTGCATCCTTGGCGTCCCAGTCACCAGACGACTGCTGGACCACCAGGTCAGAATCTCCATTACACAGGATCCGGCGAATGCCGAGTTCCTTGGTAAGCCGGAGCCCGTGAATGAGTGCTCTGTATGCAGCAACGTTGTTGGAGGCGGCAAACTGAATTTGCAACACATATCTGAGCTTGTCGCCTTTGGGAGAGGTGAGGTCGACGCCGACTCCCAAACCGGTGCGCATCTTGGAACCATCAAAGTGCATTCACCAATGAGTGGAATCTGGCGCTGGCGGCAGGTACTGGGTCTCGGCCCAGTCAGCGAGGAAGTCGGCCAGTGCTTGTGACTTGATGGCGGTGCGAGGCTGGTAGTAGATGGTGTGGGGGTCAAATCTATGGCCCATTTGGCCACTCGGCCTGAGGCATCTCGGCTTCCAATGATGTCGGCAAGGGGAGCAGTGCAGACCACAGTGATTGGGTGCTCTTGGAAGTATGGCTTCAGTTTCTTGGCGGCAAAGTGCACGTCGTAGCACATCTTCTGGGAGTGGGGGTAGTTTTGCTTGGAGGCGGACATCACTTCACTCAGGTAATACACCGGCCTCTGGACTGGTAGTGCTTTGCCTTCTTCCTTGCGTTCCACCACTATGACTGTGCTGACCACCCGGCTGGTGGCGGCGATGTAGAGGAGCATGGGCTCCTTATGAGTCGGGGCCACCAGGACAGGCGGAGTGGTCAACATCTTCTTAAGCTGGAGAAAAGCTTCATCCGCCTTGTCGTTCCACTCGAAAAAAGTGGTCTTCTTCATGAGCTGGTACAGGGGAAGAGCCTTCTCGCCTAGCCGACTGATGAAACGGCTGATGGATGCCAAGCAGCCGGTGAATTTTTGCACGTCCAACAGTCGGGTGGGCACCTCCATCCTCTCGATGGCCTTGATCTTCACAGGGTTGCACTCTTTGTCGCGCTCTGCGACCAGAAAGCCAAGAAGCTGGCCGGCTGGCACTCCAAAGACGCATTTCTCCGGGTTGAGCTTGATCTGAAATCGGCGCAAGTTCTCAAAGGTCTCCTTAAGGTCTTCTAGTAGCGTTCCTCGCTTTTCGATCTTCACCACCACATCGTCCACATAGACGTGGGTGTTTCTGCCGAGTTGCTTGAGGAGACACTTCTGCATGCAACGCTGAAACGTGGCGCCGACATTTCTGAAGCTGAACGTCATGGTCAGGTAACAGAAGGCTCTGAATGGCGTGATGAAGGCGGTCTTCAGCCTGTCGGCCGGGTTCAGCTTGATCTGGTGATACCCTGAGTATGCATCAAAAAAGCTCAACAGCTCGCATCCGGCTATGGAGTCAATCACTTGGTCGATTCTTGGCAGAGCAAACGGGTCTTTGGGGCATGCTTTGTTTAGGCTGGTATAATTAATACACATGCGCCACTGCTTGTTCTTCTTCAGCACTAGGACTGGGTTGGCTAACCACTCTGGAAAGAACACTTCCATGATGAAGCTGGCTGCTAGAAGCCAGGCTATCTCTTCTCCAACAACTCTTCTCTTCTCCTCTGATAGACGGCGCAAAGGCTGCTTGACTAGCTTGGCATCAGACCAGACGTGTAGCTTGTGCTCGGCGAATTCCGTCGGAACACCCGGCATGTCCTTGGGAGACCATGCAAAGATGTCCCGATTCTCACGGAGGAAATCGATGAGCTCGCCTTCCTATTTGCTGTCAAGGTTTGCACCTATGACAGCGTACCTCTCCGGGTGCTCCGGGTCCAAGGGTATCTTCTTCGTTCCTTTGGCCGGCTTGAAAGAGCCCTCAGCTTCATACTCCTTGGGGTTGGGTGACATTTCCGGCTGCTTGCCTACCATTGCCACAACCTGGTCAAGGAGCCGCTTCTCAGCTGCGATCACGAGGGACTCGGCTAACCGACTGCTCTCCGCTGCGCAGGCAGACGACTTCTTGTAGTCTCCTGCTATGGTTAGGATTCCCTTGGAGCTCGGCATCTTCATCTTCAGGTAAGCATAGTGGGGGACCGCCATGAACTTGGCCAGGGCAGGCCGGCCAAGTAATACATGATAAGGGCTCTCAAGGTCCACCACCTTAAACCAGACCGGCTCTCGGCGGAAATGATTTTTGTCCCCGAAGAGGACATCTATCTGAGTCTCGCCGATTGGTGAGCAGGAAAGGCCAGGAACTATGCCATGGAAAATAGTCCGGCTGGGATGAAGATGTCTCTGCTTGATTCCCAACTTCTCCATGGTATCTTTGTACAGAATGTTGATGCTGCTGC
The DNA here is from genome assembly GCF_018294505.1 of Triticum aestivum. Taxonomy (NCBI): domain Eukaryota; kingdom Viridiplantae; phylum Streptophyta; class Magnoliopsida; order Poales; family Poaceae; genus Triticum; species Triticum aestivum. Next base: position 457,179,415 of record NC_057799.1, read on the forward strand.
CGCCATCTATCAGAACTCGGGAGAAGCGAGCAGCTCGCCTCTCTGTGGCAAACGTGGCATCCAACACCAGAGCATAAGAGCCGGGATTGGGCATCACCTCCGGGTGGTCGGCTCTACTCCACCTGATGGGCTTCTCAGACCAATGCATGAATTCCGGGGTCTCCGATGCTACTGCATTCACTTCTTGTTGCTGCTGCCGTCTGCTGCGCCTGTCGTCGGCCACGCTGGTGAACACGACATAAGCTCCATGCTCTTCAGGATAATCATCTTGTATGGCACCGACTGGCTGAGCCGACGGCTGCTGTTGCGGAGGAGGCGGCGGGCCGGCTGGCGGAGGAGGCTGGAGTCCATCACCCTTGGCGATCCTGGTGAGCCAGTGGCACTTCCGAGTGGTGTGATTGGACGGCTTCGCACCGCTATGGAACTTGCAGGGTGCATCGAGAGTCTGTTCGTACGAGAAGGCGGGCAACCAGTTGGGCTTGCCGCCCTTCTAGCGTTTGGGAGGAGGCCGCCTTTCTGGCTGCCGATCTTCGACTGTTGCCACCGGCCGGCTCGTGGAAGCTGGCTGCATGGCCTTGCGCTTGTTGTCGTCCGGTTGCTGTCGCCGACTGGCATCACCAGCCGGGGTCCGAGGAGCTTGAGGGGCCACCTTGCCCGACACATTGACTTGAATTTCCGCCTTCATGGAGGAGTCGGCCGTGGCGTACTTGTCTATTATGATTAGCAGTTCGTCGAGGGTCGCCGGCTCGTCGCAGAGAAGCTTGTGCTTGAGGAGGGGGCCCTTTCGGCACCCGACAGTGAAGTACTCGATGGCCTGCAGCTCGTGCACGCCCTCGCACGAGTTGCGCAACTCGGCCCAACGCGTGAGATAGTCGCGAGTTGACTCGTTGGGGCCTTGGACGCATAAGGAGAGCTGGCGAGGCTTGGGCGGCCACTTGTACGTGCTGGTGAAGTTGCAAATGAACGCTTCAGTAAAATCAACCTAGTTGTTGATGCTGCGGGGCTTCAGGCTGTTCAGCCATGTCCGGGCCGTGCCCTGGAGCATGAGCGGAACGTACTTCACGGCAACGCGCTTGTTGCCGTTGGCGATGCTGACGGCTGTGGAGTAGTCGACCAGCCAGTCCTCCGGCTTAACGGAGCTGGTGTACTTGGGTGTATCTCTCAGGAGAGTGAACCCTTTGGGGAAGGGCTCATCTCGGATGCGGGGGCCAAAACAAGGCGGGACCAGCTCATCTTCTTCTTCTAGTGCCAGGGATCGATTGAGGCGATCGATCCGGTGGCGGGCATCATTTTCTCCGATTCCTTCTCGGCGGGCAAGGCGGTCGCCGAGTGATGGGTGATCAACAGGCGGCGGGGAAATGCACCTCTCACTGCGGGGGGGAGGAGGCGGACAGTCGTCTCGCCGCCGCACTGCTCTCGGGCGGCCGTCTTGGTCGCACTCGATGGTGATGTGAGTCTGGCTGCGGCTGGCAGCCGGCTCCTTGTCTCTTCTATCTCGGACGCCACCAGTCGGCATCCGGGATGTCGCGCCTTGGTCTCGTCGAGGAGGCTGGTCGTCGTATCGCCGGTTGGGCGCTTCAGTGCGGCACCCGGCATCTTGCTGCTCAACAGCCGCGTCGAGGACCTGCTGGACTCGCTCCGTCATGTGGCGACGCTCGTCGCCCTCGAGCTTGTCTAGCTCGTCTGCTGCCGCCTGGGCAGCTCGTATGTTCTCCGCAGCCGTGGCGTAGACGGGACGATCTGTCCCGAACATGCTGGCGATGGTCGCGCCACGCTGCCGGACCAAGCCAATGCGGCTAGGCCCACCAGGAGCCGGCGTGCCGCCAACAGCACGGTCCATCTCCCGCTGGTAGGCCTCTGAAAGGCGCCTCATGCTGGCCAGCCGGTTGGCGCTCTCGACGAGCTGGACGCGGCGTGCTTCCAGCGTCTCAGCGTCGGCGTCTTCCGGGATGGGCGCAGCCAGGTCTTGCATCGCCGCCTGCAACGGATCCTGGCCACCTCCGCCAGAGTGCTCGCCGTGCCCGATGACGAGCACCTCCGTGACGGTGCTGCCGCCGCTGTCCGCGCGAGGAAGCGGCTCGTCGTAGACCACCACGTTGGTGGGGAACGTGTCAAGCGACGCCGTGTCAGAGTCGACCAACATCGGGTCGGTGGAGCCAACCGACTCCAAGTCGGCAGCAGGCTCGCCGGCGACGTGGAGCTGATTGAGGAGGCTCACGAGGCGGCTCTCAGGGCCATCGGTGCCCGCATCAGACGCGGGCTCGTCGGAGAGGCGAATCTCGCCAACAAAATCAGCGAGGCAGCTCGCCGCGCAGGCGACCTCCGCGCCATGCAGCGCGTCGGCGCAGACACCGTCTGGCATGCCGGGCTGGCTGCGCTCGCCAGCAAGGAACAGGCTTCCCGTCCAGAACAGGTCTCCGGGAGACGGTGCACCTCGCCCCACGGTGGGCACCAAATGTCGAGGGTTGGGTGCGACATATGCCAATAGATGGCTTATCATGGTGGGAGCGAGTATAACGTCGCCGGTGCCTGGAAGCGGGATGAGGCGTAGACACGAACGCCGGCGCACTTTACCCAGGTTCGGGGCTCTCCTAGGAGATAACACCCCTAGTCCTGCTCTGCGGGGTCTCCGCATGATCACTAAGGCACTAGTGGGTACAATGGTGCTCCTCGAGATGTATGCTAGAGGTAGAAGAAGGCAAGGCTAGCTCTCCTCTCCCCTAGGTGTGAGTCTAATTCTAACAGGTTGGAACCCTTTGCATGGGTGCCCTGGGGGGTTTATATAGGCCTACCCCCAGGGGTACAATAGTAATCTGGCCGGGTGTAGGACCTGGCTGTCAGTCTCTCTGATCGCCGGCTTCTCCGCCGGCTGCTGGGGCCCGCCGCCTGGTGGGCCCCGCCGACTGGTCTGGTACGGAGCCGACAGGCCGCCCCCGCCGCTCGCGGGTCTTGACGGCTGCTGATTACTGTAGCCGTAACGCTAATGACATTTGCTTGGTCAGGGGAGCGTGGCTACAGTCCCGCCGCCTGGCGGGAGATCACTGTAGCTACTCCGCGTCTTATCTGGTTAATGGCACGTGGGGCCCCGAGGATGTAGCGGGCCGACTGCTGGGAGCCGGCCTCCCTCAGGTCTGACTGGTGAGGCTCCCGCCGTCTTCCGGGCTCTCGCTGACCGGCAGGGCCCGCCGTCTTCGGGCCGTACCGACAAGCGGTCGTGGGAACGGGGCTTCGCCTGACAGGAGTGACGTCAGGGGAGGAGTGGCAATAGTGCCGCACCGGGCAGAGATCTCCGCCTGTACGGAGCACTGTGGCCATGCCCGGCCCTGGATATGGGGGATGGGCTATACTGTAGCCTCACCCCGTCTTGTCTTCTTAATGGGGGCGCAGACTTTGAGAGCGCCATGGGCCGACTTCTGGGAGCCGGCCTCTCTGGAGGCCGCCCGCTTAGGAGTCGGCCCATCTCGGAGCCGTCTTCCCAAGCATGGCCGTCTTCTGGTAGTCGGCCGTTCGGCGAGCCGGCCACCAGAAGGCGACACTTCATCTTGACGTCTTGAGGGGCGCGGCCGGCCCCGATGCCTTGAAAGGTTCTGGGGCTCGGGCTAGGCTACCCGTGGCCCATTACTCCGACACAACGGCATGGGGGCCGGGCACTGGGACGAACAAGGGAAGCACAAAGGCATGGGGGCCTGGCACCTGGGGTCCCAACCCTAGGCTCTTGGAGGGAGCCAAGAGGAGGAGGCGGAGGAGCCCGGGCACCCGGGTCCAAGACCCCGGGGCCCCGGGGTGATCAGAGGAGGAGAGGGAGCGCCCCGGATGACCCCGGGCCCCAGGGGGCGAGACCCCGGGCACCCGGACCGGCCAGAGAGGTCACTATGGAGGGACTCGGGTGACCCCGGGCACCCGCACTAGGCAGAGAGATGCGGGTACCGGTAAAATTGAAACGACCACAACTTTTGCAAACGAACTCCGAATTTGATGAAACCAATTTTTTTGGGAAGCTAGAGACAAGGGCTAACGTAATATTGATAGAAATATTAAGAAATAGCTATTGAGAAAATACCCAAAATAAAATGGTGAGAACCCTTTCTCAAATAAGACCGGTAAAAACTCCAACACCGAAAACGCAAAAGAAGATGCATAGGAAATCGGTTTTCGAAGAACTAGAGCTTGTCACGAAGATAACCACAAGCTCTAAAACCTCACAAAGAGAAAATACAAACAAGAACCAAGAAATATGATGGTGCCAAGAATGCAATGGTTTGAGCTCTCACCGAACGATACGATCGAGCTACTCACTCGAGAGCCCCCCTTGATAGTACGGCTATCGATCCTATAATCCGGTCTCCCAACTAACACTATGAGACCAGTAAAATAGAAAACCTATCAAGAACAAACCTTTTACTTGCACATAGTTCACTTGAGCTAGATGATGACGGTCTTGACTCCCTCAAGTTGGACCACCTTTCTTGATTGCACTAGCTTGATGAAGACTAGTAGATTGCTCCCCCATACTACACTATGGGTGAGCCACTCCTTGGCGCATCTTCACAAGTCCATTGTCACCACAATGGACGGCAAGCATCAAGGACGTGATCTCTTCATGATGCTCCACTTGAACTTGCACACCACAATCTTGATGACGATCACCACTTGATGTCATCCTCTCCATGGGTTGTATGATATCTTCCTCTTGACGCAAGCCCATGGAAACATACCTAACACCACATAGAACTCTCACGTAGACCATGGGTTAGTTCACAAAGCATAACATGCAATGCTTACCATACCATGGGATCCCTTGATCCCTCTCGGTACATCTTGCACGCTTTATGAGTTGATCAACTTGATTCACTCTTTGACTTAGTCTTGATCAACCTCTCACATGACCAATCTTTAGATAATTCCTTGAATAGCACCTTGATCATCACATACTCTCCTTGAAACCAACAAATGGACCTCAAGAAAAGCCTATGGACAAATCCTTCAAATATAACTCAATGCAACCATTAGTCCATAGAGAACATCATCAATTACCAAAACCACACATGGGGGCATCACATGTTCTTTTAATCTCCCCCATTTTGGTAATTGATGACAATCACTTTCAAGTGAGTTTATATAAGGAATTATGCATCACCATGCAATGCAACAACCAATGATGCATGTGTATGAGATGCAAATGCTTAGGAACGAAACCAAAGCAAGAAGAAATAACTCTATGAACTTCTCCACAAAAACTCTCTGAAACTTCCCCCCCATTGGCATCGATTGCCAAAATGGGCGAGAAAGCTTAGAAGGCCAATATAAATTGTGTTCCTCCATATATATCCAAAGGTAAATATTTGGAGGAAGACAAACTTTATTGAGGCACAAAGATTGCTAAAGAATGATATGCCACAAAGACACAACAAAGAGAGAAACAAGCAATCAAAAGATACCAATTGAAGCAAGCTATCAAAAGATACCAATTGAACCAACTAGACCAATGATCCTACGTGCCACATGAATAAAAGATATTATGATATGAGCAAAGGAGTGTTCTAGAGAAACTAGAGAAGCTCCCCATGATTTGTGCACTCCTTAGAATATTTGCATTAGGATACCAGGTGCACAAAATAGGATCGTCACTCCCCCAAGATCAATAAAACCTCACGACAAGTGCAAGAGAGCAACAGAGTGTTCTAAAGACACTAGTGAAGCTCCCCATGATTTGTGCACTCCTTAGAATATTTGCATTAGGATACCAAGTGCACAAAATAGGATCATCACTCCCCGAAAATCAATAGAAACTCACAACAAGATCAAGTGAGCATGTAGGAAACAAAGCCTAGAACTTGCAACAAACAAATGGTTAAGCAACATATAAAAGAGGCAACTTAAGAGTAGGCTCAACCAAAATGATGTGTGTGAGTCATGGCAAAGCACTTGAGAAGACTAATGTATGGGTGAGCATTAAGCATCAACATAGTCTTGAATAGTGGAGATACAAGGTGCATGACATGCCCTTCCCACACACACCAAGCAAATGGGTTCACAAGCACAATAAAAATGCAAAATGAATATCCAACACTTGTGACAACCCATGGTGAAGAAAGGAAATGATAGCTTTGTCAAGAGGAGGGATACCAATCGAAATGGCAAAAGCCTTATCAAGACAAGCAAGAGAAAAAATATCTTCACCACAACAGAGTGCATCAAGATGCAACGATATAAGATCCGCACTCAAGATAAATCTTTTCACATAACCACCAAGGAAAGGTGGACGTGAAAGAATAAGGATATCAACTACAGATGTAACTTCTCTCAAGTGTATACGATTCTAGGTAGATGAAAATCATGATGATATCAATCCACAAAGAAGGATATACACACGAAATAGTTACAAAAAGGAAAGAAAAAGATATCCGCGAGGAGTCATAAATATACTAATAAGAAATTTGCTTGAGAGCATAGCACATGGCTAGATATGGTCTTATTGTATATAAATGAATTCCAACCACACGAACATGAAAGACATCACAACTAGAAACAAGAGATCATTGTTGGGATGCTTTGAGAAAGGAAACAAGTATCACAAGAAAGAATGAATAACATGCCATGATACAACCTACACAAGGATGATGCAAGAAATGTGTGCATGAAGTATATGAAGATACGTGTTACCGAGTTAACATTCGAAGGATGTAGTAGATACCAATTGAAGGTAGATAGTAGTTCATTGATCATCCTAGCTTGGCTACAATAAGCACATGGTGACAACACCTTCCTTGTGAGTGAGCCGAGCATCCAATGCATCTCCAATTGTTCCTAGAACAACAACACAAACAAAATGGTACCCAAACTCATTGGGACCAAAGAGTTAGAGAACCAACAATACATATGACAAACTCCACATAAACAAGTCCATATAGATATGAAAATGAATTTCATGCACATCTTGTCCAATTTGAGACTTGGTGGAGTTTACCCTATATATTGGGTCGAAGAAAGAAAGCATGCCAAAGAGACTACATGAAGTTAATATGCATGCTCAAGATTCTCAAGAACCGATACCAATTGACAAAGAAATACCAAGTGAAGAAAAGATACCAAATGAATAAATCATCACTTGGAGGATATCAACTGAAAGATACATCAAGGAATGAGATGTCCATTGATACACGCGAAAAGAAAGATGCCAAACTCCCAAAAGAGAGAATGGTTCCAAACAAACCAAGTGCTCTACAAAGTTTCATGATGACACAAAGTACCAAAAAGAAACCATTTGCATTCCACCAACACACACTTGATAAGGATCACAAGGTGAGTGTTTTATAGAAAATAGGATAGCTCCCCCATGAGTTGTGCATTATAGAGAATTTGCATTTGAATACAAAATGCACAAGGTGGGATCACCACTTTCACTATATCAAGAAAACACTAGACAAGATCAAGAAAACAACAAGATCCACAAGTGGCACGGAAGGCAATGGGAGTTGACACAATCCTTGGTAAGAGATAAGGGTGAATAAAAACAAAAGCCAACATAAAGAAGATCAATAATTTCTACCACATAATTGAGTATCAATTGTCAAAAGACAGGAAGTATTTGAAAATAATTGCCGGTGGTAGATAGAAAAGATATCCAACATCATCTTCACACCAAACACATAAGCAAATTTACAACTTGTAGAGCTAACATGCCACCGAGGAACAAGATAATTTACAATATCAACTCTAGGTGACAATATCTCAAATGTACACATTTTTTAGGCTTGTATATGCACATAGCACATTACTCCCCCATAATGTGATACCAAAGTAAACTTAACAAGAGGCAAATGAAATGCAAACAAGAGATAATTAATGGACCATTTAGAATTTGAATTTCTCATGAGAAGACATACCACATAGAGACTAGATAATCTTGTAATATCAATACTAGGTGGTATTCCTCATGTACACACATTTGTGGGACCGTGAGGTGCACAAAGCACATCACTCCCCAAAATGGGATGTTCCATTAATCTCTCACAAGAGCCAACTAAGATACAACCAAGATGCAAAAAAAGAGGCTCAACACACGACTCACATGTACATGATGTGCAAACCAACATACACATACTTGATTTCTCAAGACAAGAAAATTGGAAGCACATCATACAAAAGCACATGCAAGGTACAAAACCACAACATGCAAAGGGGGCAAGTAACTTTCAATGTAAACAATTTAAGTACAAGTTACCGCAAGGAGGCACATTGGATATAAGATAGAAGTTTGATAACCCAATTGACTTGGCTTGAGACAATAAGAATGATGAAGTCCCCTTAATTCTTCATAATGTAGCCCAGTCTCCAATGCCCTCCATTGACACCTATTTATCAAGTTTGAGCTTGTTGGTCCCCAACCAAGTTGGGTCCTAAGAGGTTAGCCATAATAGGCTTGGCTACCCAAATGGTTCTTTGCTTGACACCACTTTGAGTACCAACAAACTTGGCAAACACATTGCCAACCTTATCCGTCCGAAGAGAATAAATATCATCAATGAGAATCGTGTTGGATAAGATACCATTTGTGCATGAAGAAGCAAGGTGACCCTTCTCATGGCATAAGTAGCAACATCTACTCTTTTCTTTCTTCTTACTTGACTTCTCAACTTGAAGATCATTACATTGAGTCGTCTTGGGAAGTGGCCTTTCTTTGACTTGAGGTTGAGCATGAGAATGAACTTGCATCCGCTTCCCTTGTTGCTTGTCACTAAGGGCCTTCTTCTTCAATGGGCAAGATCTAACATGATGCCCTTCAATTTTGCACTTGAAGCAAATAATCTTGGCCGAATTCTTGACTTGTTTTGGCCCTTCTTCTTGTTTCTCTTGGACTTCTTCTTCTTATTGGAGTTGAATCCAAGTCCACCTTTGTCATTGGGGTATTTTTGCACACTCAAGATATTGTTGAGTGTGGCCTTCCCTTCATGAAACTTTTCCAAGTCTTTCTTCAAAAAAGTGACTTGGACCTTGAGCTCTTTGATTTCCTCTACATGGTTAGTCTCAACACAAGCACTAGAGGAAGTATAAGCTTCACCATTAGAGCAACAAGGTAAGGAAAGCAATTCATCACAAGATGTACCAATGTTATGCATGGATGAATTACGAGGACTAGCACAAGGCAATTTAGATTTTGACTAAAAGTAGTGCTGGTATCCACATGAGGCTCACTAGATGTTACCTTAGAAATCATGGCCTCATGCGCTATCTTTAGCACATTATGGGATACTAGAATATCATCATGAGAGCTTGAGAGCTTTTCATGGCTTTCTTCCAATTTCCCATAATTGCTAGATAACAACTCAAGTTGAGCCCGTAGCTCAACATTCTCCTTCAAAATGGATGCTTCACAAGTAATAGAGTTAATAGAACAAGCATCATCATTAACAACAATAGGAGAGGACAACTTGGAAAGCTCTTTTAAATAAGAAGCTTCAAGTTGAGCATGAGACTCGGTGAGTTTGATGAGCTCACCCTTGATGACCCTTGAGCCATTTTCGAGGTGCTCAAAATCCTCAAGGAGTCTAGCATGAGCAACTTAAAGCTTAGCATTTTTAGTTTTAAAAACATTGGCCACCTCAAGAGCTCTATCATGAGATTCCTTCACTCTAGATAATTCTAGAGAAAAAGTCTCCTCAAGAGATTCCTTGGTGGTTTGTTCAAGTTCAAGAGCTTGGGAGAGGTCCGCAATCTCATTAGAGTAATCACGCTCATGACCTTCCATTTTATCAATGGTGACCTCATGCTCCTCAAGACGAGATTCCAACTCAACAATATATTTCTTGCCCTCAATAGCATTAGACATTATTTCCATGAAGTTGGAACGAGCAATTTTATTCTTAAGAAGAGCTTTAAAAATCATTTCCCCCTTAATTTTTAAGGAGGCAACATTATCATTCTCTTCATCATAATCAACATCATCATCATTCTTGCCATCATCAATATCATCACAAGATATATTGGGATTCAAAGTGGGAGATACCTTTGAAGCCTTGGCCATAAGGCAAAATGCAATAGATGATGATGTAGGATCCCTTGAAGCACCATTCTGTTGGGGAACGTAGTAGTTTCAAAAAATTTCCTACGCACACGCAAGATCATGGTGATGCATAGCAACGAGAGGGGAGAGTGTTGTCCACGTACCCTCGTAGACCGACAGCGGAAGCGTTATCACAACGCGGTTCATGTAGTCGTACGTCTTCACGATCCGACCGATCAAGTACCGAACGTACGACACCTCCAAGTTCTACACACGTTCAGCTCGATGACATCCCTCGAACTCCGATCCAGCCGAGTGTTGAGGGAGAGTTTCGTCAGCACGACGGCGTGGTGACGATGATGATGTTCCACCGACGCAGGGCTTCGCCTAAGCTCCGCGACGGTATTATCAAGGTGTAATCTGGTGGAGGGGGGCACCGCACACGGCTAAAATATCGTATATCAAAAGTGTGTTCTTAGGTGCCCCCCTGCCCCCGTATATAAAGGAGCAAGGGGGAGGCCGGCTGCCCTAGGCGCGCCAAGGAGAGAGGGGGAGTCCTCCTCCTAGTAGGAGTAGGACTCCCCTTTCCTAGTCCTACTAGGAAAGAAGGGGGGGGAGGAAAGAGAGGGAGAGGGAGAGGGAAAGGGGGCTGCGCCCCCCTCTCCTAGTCCAACTAGGACTCCCCTTGGGAGGGGGCGCGCCACCTCCTGGCTGCTGCCCTCTCTCTCCACTCAAGGCCCACCAAGGCCCAATACTTCCCCGGGGGGTTCCGGTAACCCTCCGGCACTCCGGTTTAATCCGAAACTTCTCCGGAACACTTCCGGTGTCCGAATATAGTCGTCCAATATATCAATCTTTACGTCTCGACCATTTCAAGACTCCTCGTCATGTCCGTGATCACATCCGGGACTCCGAACAACCTTTGGTACATCAAATCACATAAACTCATAATATAACTGTCATCGTAACTTTAAGCGTGCGGACCCTTTGGGTTCGAGAACTATGTAGACATGACCGAGACACCTCTCCGGTCAATAACCAATAGCGGGACCTGGATGTCCATATTGGCTCCCACATATTCTACGAAGATCTTTATCGGTCAGACCGCATAACCACATACGTTGTTCCCTTTGTCATCGGTATGTTACTTGCCCGAGATTCGATCGTCGGTATCTCGATACCTAGTTCAATCTCGTTACCGGCAAGTCTCTTTACTCGTTCCGTAATACATCATCCCGCAACTAACTCATTAGTCACAATGCTTGCAAGGCTTATAGTGATGTGCATTACCGAGTGGGCCCAGAGATACCTCTCCGACAATCGGAGTGACAAATCCTAATCTCGAAATACGCCAACCCAACAAGTACCTTTGGAGACACCTGTAGAGCACCTTTATAATCACCCAGTTACGTTGTGACGTTTGGCAGCACACAAAGTGTTCCTCCGCTAGACGGGAGTTGCATAATCTCATAGTCATAGGAACATGTATAAGTCATGAAGAAAGCAATAGCAACATACTAAACGATCGGGTGCTAAGCTAACGTAATGGGTCATGTCAATCACGTCATTCTCCTAATGAGGTGATCCCGTTAATCAAATGACAACTCATGTCTATGGCTAGGAAACATAACCATCTTTGATTAACGAGTTAGTCAAGTAGAGGCATACTAGTGACACTCTGTTTGTCTATGTATTCACACATGTATTATGTTTCCGGTTAATACAATTCTAGCATGAATAATAAACATTTATCAGGATATAAAGAAATATATAATACTTTATTATTGCCTCTAGGGCATATTTCCTTCAGTCTCCCACTTGCACTAGAGTCAATAATCTAGATTACATAGTAATGATTCTTACACCCATGGAGTCTTGGTGCTGATCATGTTTTGCTCGTGGAAGAGGCTTAGTCAACGGGTCTGCTACATTCAGATCCGTGTGTATCTTGCAAATTTCTATGTCTCCCACCTGGACTAAATCCCGGATGGAATTGAAGCGTCTTCTGATGTGCTTGGTTCTGTTGTGAAATCTGGATTCCTTTGCTAAGGCAATTGCACCAGTATTATCACAAAAGATTTTCATTGGTCCCGATGTACTAGGTATGACACCTAGATCGGATATGAACTCCTTCATCCAGACTCCTTCATTCGCTGCTTCCGAAGCAGCTATGTATTCCGCTTCACACGTAGATCCCGCCACGACACTTTGCTTGGAACTGCACCAACTGACAGCTCCACCATTCAATGTAAATGAGTATCCGGTTTGCGATTTCGAATCGTCCGGATCAGTGTCAAAGCTTGCATCAACGTAACCCCTTACGATGAGCTCTTTGTCACCTCCATAAACGAGAAACATATCCTTAGTCCTTTTTAGGTATTTCAGGATGTTCTTGACCGCTGTCCGGTGATCCACTCCTGGATTACTTTGGTACCTCCCTGCTAAACTTATAGCAAGGGATGCATCAGGTCTGGTACACAGCATTGCATACATGATAGAGCCTATGGCTGAAGCATAGGGAACATCTTTCATTTTCTCTCTATCTTCTGCAGCGGTCGGGCATTGAGTCTTACTCAATCTCACACCTTGTAGTATAGGCAAGAACCATTTCTTTGCTTGATCCATTTTGAACTTCTTCAAAACTTTGTCAAGGTATGTGCTTTGTGAAAGTCCAATTAAGCGTCTAGATCTATCTCTATAGATCTTAATGCCTAATATATATGCAGCTTCACCGAGGTCTTTCATTGAAAAACTCTTATTCAAGTATCCCTTTATGCTATCCAGAAATTCTATATCATTTCCAATCAGTAATATGTCATCCACATATAATATCAGAAATGCTATCGAGCTCCCACTCACTTTCTTGTAAATACAGGCTTCTCCAAAAGTCTGTATAAAATCAAATGCTTTGATCACACTATCAAAGCGTTCATTCCAACTCCGAGAGGCTTGCACCAGTCCATAAATGGATCACTGGAGCTTGCACACTTTGTTAGCTCCCTTTGGATCGACAAAACCTTCCGGTTGCATCATATACAACTCTTCTTCCAGAAATCCATTCAGGAATGCAGTTTTGACATCCATTTGCCAAATTTCATAATCATAAAATGCGGCAACTGCTAACATGATTCGGACAGACTTAAGCATCGCTACGGGTGAGAAGGTCTCATCGTAGTCAATCCCTTGAACTTGTCGAAAACCTTTTGCACCAAGTCGAGCTTTATAGACAGTAACATTACCATCAGCGTCAGTCTTCTTCTTGAAGATCCATTTATTTTCAATGGCTTGCCGACCATCGGGCAAGTCAACCAAAGTCCATACTTTGTTCTCATACATGGATCCCATCTCGGATTTCATGGCTTCAAGCCATTTTGCGGAATCTGGGCTCACCATCGCTTCTTCATAGTTCGTAGGTTCGTCATGGTCTAGTAACATGACCTCCAGAACAGGATTACCGTACCACTCTGGTGCGGATCTTGATCTAGTTGACCTACGAAGTTCAGTAATGACTTGATCTGAAGTTTCATGATCATTATCATTAACTTCCTCACTAATTGGTGTACGTGTCGCAGAAACTGATTTCTGCGATGATCTACTTTCCAATAAGGGAGCAGGTACAGTTACCTCATCAAGTTCTACTTTCCTCCCACTCACATCTTTCGAGAGAAACTCCTTCTCTAGAAAGGATCCATTCTTAGCAACGAATATCTTGCCTTCGGATCTGTGATAGAAGGTGTACCCAAGAGTCTCCTTTGGGTATCCTATGAAGACACATTTCTCCGATTTAGGTTCGAGCTTATCAGGTTGAAGTTTCTTCACATAAGCATCGCAACCCCAAACTTTAAGATACGACAACTTTGGTTTCTTGCCAAACCATAGTTCAAAAGGCGTCGTCTCAACGGATTTCGATGGTGTCCTATTTAGAGTGAATGCAGCCGTCTCTAAAGCATAACCCCAAAACGATAGCGGTAAATCAGTAAGAGACATCATAGTTCGCACCATATCTAATAAAGTACGATTACGACGTTCGGACACACCATTACGCTGTGGTGTTCCGGGTGGCATGAGTTGCGAAACTATTCCGCATTGTTTCAAATGTAGACCAAACTCGTAACTCAAATATTCTCCTCCATGATCAGATCGTAGGAATTTTATTTTCTTGTTACGATGATTTTCAACTTCACTCTGAAATTCTTTGAACTTTTCAAATGTTTCAGACTTATGTTTCATTAAGTAGATATACCCATATCTGCTCAAATCATCTGTGAAGGTGAGAAAATAACGATATCCGCCACGAGCCTCAATATTCATCGGACCACATACATCTGTATGTATGATTTCCAACAAATCTGTTGCTCTCTCCATAGTTCCGGAGAACGATGTTTTGGTCATCTTGGCCATAAGGCACGGTTCGCAAGTACCAAGTGATTCAAAATCAAGTGATTCCAAAATTCCATCAGTATGGAGTTTCTTCATGCGCTTTACACCGATATGACCCAAACGGCAGTGCCACAAATAAGTTGCACTATCATTATCAACTCTGCATCTTTTGGCTTCAACATTATGAATATGTGTATCACTACTATCGAGATTCATTAAAAATAGACCACTCTTCAAGGGTGCATGACCATAAAAAATATTATTCATATAAATAGAACAACCATTATTCTCTGATTTAAATGAATAACCGTCTCGCATTAAACAAGATCCAGATATAATGTTCATGCTCAACGCTGGCACCAAATAACAATTATTTAGGTCTAAAACTAATCCCGAAGGTAGATGTAGAGGTAGCGTGCCTACGGCGATCACATCGACTTTGGAACCATTTCCCACGCGCATCGTCACCTCGTCCTTAGCCAAACTTCGCTTAATCCGTAGCCCCTGTTTTGAGTTGCAAATATTAGCAACAGAACCAGTATCAAATACCCAGGTGCTACTGCGAGTACTAGTAAGGTACACATCAATAACATGTATATCACATATACCTTTGTTAACCTTGCCATCCTTCTTATCCGCCAAATACTTGGGGCAGTTCCGCTTTCAGTGGCCAGTCTTCTTACAGTAGAAGCACTCAGTTTCAGGCTTAGGTCCAGACTTGGATTTCTTCTCCTGAACAGCAACTTGCTTACTGTTCTTCTTGAAGTTCCCTCTCTTCTTCCCTTTGCCCTTTTTCTTGAAACTAGTTGTTTTACTGACCATCAGCACTTGATGCTCCTTTTTGATTTCTACCTCCGCTGCCTTTAGCATTGCGAAGAGCTCGGGAATCGTCTTATCCATCCCTTGCATGTTATAGTTCATCACGAAGCTCTTGTAGCTTGGTGGCAGTGATTGAAGAATTCTGTCAATGACGCAATTATCCGGAAGTTGAACTCCCAGTTGAATCAAGTGATTATTATACCCAAACATTCTGAGTATATGCTCACTGACAGAACTATTCTTTTCCATCTTGCAACTATAGAACTTATTGGAGACTTCATATCTACCAATCCGGGCATTTGCTTGAAATATTAACTTCAACTCCTGGAACATCTCATATGCTCCATGACGTTCAAAACGTCGTTGAAGTCCCGGTTCTAAGCCGTAAAGCATGGCACACTGAACTATTGAGTAGTCATCAGCTTTGCTTTGCCAGACGTTCATAACTTCTGGCGTAGCTCTTGCAGGAGGCCTGGCACCTAGCGGTGCTTCCAGGACGTAATTCTTCTGTGCAGCAATGAGGATAATCCTCAAGTTACGGACCCAGTCCGTGTAATTGCTACCATCATCTTTCAACTTAGCTTTCTCAAGGAACGCATTAAAATTCAATGGAACAACAGCACGGGCCATTTGTCTACAACATAGACAAGCAAGATACTATCAGGTACTAAGTTCATGATAAATTTAAGTTCAATTAATCATATTACTTAAGAACTCCCACTTAGATAGATATCCCTCTAATCATCTAAGTGATTACGTGATCCAAATCACCTAACCATGTCCGATCATCACGTGAGATGGAGTAGTTTCAATGGTGAACATCACTATGTTGATCATATCTACTATATGATTCACGCTCTACCTTTCGGTCTCTGTGTTCCGAGGCCATATCTGTACATATGCTAGGCTCGTCAAGTTTAACCTGAGTATTCCGCGTGTGCAACTGTTTTGCACCCGTTGTATTTGAACGTAGAGCTTATCACACCCGATCATCACGTGGTGTCTCAGCACGAAGAACTTTCGCAACGGTGCATACTCAGGGAGAACACTTTTATCTTGAAATTTTAGTGAGGGATCATCTTATAATGCTACCGTCAATCAAAGCAAGATAAGATGCATAAAGGATTAACATCACATGCAATCAATATAAGTGATATGATATGGCCATCATCATCTTGTGCTTGTGATCTCCATCCCCGAAGCACTGTGCTCGTGATCTCCATCTTCGAAGCACCGTCATGATCACCATCGTCACCGGCACGACACCTTGATCTCCATCGCAGTATTGTTGTCGTCTCGCCAACTTATTGCTTTTACGACTATCGCTACCGCTTAGTGATAAAGTAAAACTATTACATGGCGATTGCATCTCATACAATAAAGCGACAATCATATGGCTCCTGCCAATTGCCGATAACTCGGTTACAAAACATGATCATCTCATACAACACATTATATCACATCATGTCTTGACCATATCACATCACAACATGCCCTGCAAAAACAAGTTAGACGTCCTCTACTTTGTTGTTGCATGTTTTACGTGGCTGCTACGGGCTTAGCAAGAACCGTTCTTACCTACGCATCAAAACCACAACGATAGTTTGTCAAGTTGGTGATGTTTTAACCTTCGCAAGGACCGGGCGTAGCCACACTCGTTCAACTAAAGTGAGAGAGACAGACACCCGCCAGTCACCTTTAAGCAACGAGTGCTCCGAACGGTGAAACCAGTCTCGCGTAAGCGTACGCGTAATGTCGGTCTGGGCCGCTTCATCTCACAATACCGCTGAACCAAAGTATGACATGCTGGTAAGCAGTATGACTTATATCGCCCACAACTCACTTGTGTTCTACTCGTGCATAGCATCAACGCATAAAACCAGGCTCGGATGCCACTGTTGGGGAACGTAGTAATTTGAAAAAAATTCCTACGCACACGCAAGATCATGGTGATGCATAGTAACGAGAGGGGAGAGTGTTGTCCACGTACCCTCGTAGACCGACAGCGGAAGCGTTATCACAACGCGGTTGATGTAGTCGTACGTCTTCACGATCCGACCGATCAAGTACCGAACGTACGGCACCTCCAAGTTCTACACACGTTCAGCTCGATGACGTCCCTCGAACTCCGATCCAGCCGAGTGTTGAGGGAGAGTTTCGTCAGCACGACGGCGTGGTGACGATGCTGATGTTCCACCGACGCAGGGCTTCGCCTAAGCTCCGCGACGGTATTATCGAGGTGTAATCTGGTGGAGGGGGGCACCGCACACGGCTAAAATATCGTATATCAAAAGTGTGTTCTTAGGTGCCCCCCTGCCCCCGTATATAAAGGAGCAAGGGGGAGGCCGGCTGCCCTAGGCGCGCCAAGGAGAGAGGGGGAGTCCTCCTCCTAGTAGGAGTAGGACTCCCCTTTCCTAGTCCTACTAGGAAAGAAGGGGGGGGAAAGAGAGGGAGAGGGAGAGGGAAAGGGGGCTGCGCCCCCCTCTCCTAGTCCAACTAGGACTCCCCTTGGGAGGGGGCGCGCCACCTCCTGGCTGCTGCCCTCTCTCTCCCCTCAAGGCCCAATACTTCCCCGGGGGGTTCCGGTAACCCTCCGGCACTCCGGTTTAATCCGAAACTTCTCCGAAACACTTCCGGTGTCCGAATATAGTCGTCCAATATATCAATCTTTACGTCTCGACCATTTCGAGACTCCTCGTCATGTCCGTGATCACATCCGGGATTCCGAACAACCTTCGGTACATCAAATCACATAAACACATAATATAACTGTCATCGTAACTTTAAGCGTGCGGACCCTTTGGGTTCGAGAACTATGTAGACATGACCGAGACACCTCTCCGGTCAATAACCAATAGCGGGACCTGGATGTCCATATTGGCTCCCACATATTCTACGAAGATCTTTATCGGTCAGACCGCATAACAACATACGTTGTTCCCTTTGTCATCGGTATGTTACTTGCCCGAGATTCGATCGTCGGTATCTCGATACCTAGTTCAATCTCGTTACCGGCAAGTCTCTTTACTCGTTCCGTAATACATCATCCCGCAACTAACTCATTAGTCACAATGCTTGCAAGGCTTATAGTGATGTGCATTACCGAGTGGGCCCAGAGATACCTCTCCGACAATCGGAGTGACAAATCCTAATCTCGAAATACGCCAACCCAACAAGTACCTTTGGAGACACCTGTAGAGCACCTTTATAATCACCCAGTTACGTTGTGACGTTTGGCAGCACACAAAGTGTTCCTCCACTAGACGAGAGTTGCATAATCTCATAGTCATAGGAACATGTATAAGTCATGAAGAAAGCAATAGCAACATACTAAATGATCGGGTGCTAAGCTAACGTAATGGGTCATGTCAATCACGTCATTCTCCTAATGAGGTGATCCCGTTAATCAAATGACAACTCATGTCGATGGCTAGGAAACATAACCATCTTTGATTAACGAGCTAGTCAAGTAGAGGCATACTAGTGACACTCTGTTTGTCTATGTATTCACACATGTATTATGTTTCCGGTTAATACAATTCTAGCATGAATAATAAACATTTATCATGATATAACGAAATATATAATACTTTATTATTGCCTCTAGGGCATATTTCCTTCACATTCAACACCACATCTTGTTCCATGGGGTGTTGGGTTTCCTCTACATTGTTAGCACAACAATTCGAGGAAATATATGCCTTTTTATCATGGCAACAAGACATAGCAAGCATATAATCATGAGATTTAGTCATGCAATTTCTACATGATATGCAAGGACTATCAACACAAGCATGATAAACATTTGGAGTGCTCGAAGTGCTAAAGTCCAAAGATGAAGCATTGCAATAAGAAAGTGATGAAGGATTATCAACAATAAGCCCACTATCATTATTGCAATGAACACCACTACTCACCATGTCATTACCTTGTGGCAAACCACATGTAAGTGAAGTAGAAGAAGTTGAGAACACAACATGGCCGGAGGTGGAGGGAGAACAATCATCCCCACAAAACATGGAGATGCCATATTTATCTTGAAGCTTTGTCCACAACTCATGAGCATCCCGGAATGGCATGAGTTAAAAAAATAACTACATTGCTCAAAGCATCAAAAAGCACATTAGAAGCTTGAGCATTGAGATAAGAGTTTTTCTCATCCTTTAAAGAAAATCTTTGGGGATCCTTTGGAGGAGAAAAACCCATATATACAATTCGCTCTAAATTTGGGTCCATGACCCTAAAGAGATTAAGCATGCAAATTACCCAAACATCAAAATTTGTGCCATCGAAACTAAGAGTGTCAGAGAATCCTAAACCCCTAGTCGACATCCTTACTCTCTAGGCGGTAAAGCCCTATAAAGAGAGACGAGGCTCTGGTACCAATTGAAACGACCACAACTTTTGCAAACGAACTCCGAATTTGATGAAACCAAGTTTGTTGGAAAGCTAGAGACAAGGGCTAACACAATCTTGATAGAAATATCAAGAAATATCAATTGAGAAAATACCCAAAATAAAATGGTGAGAACCCTTTCTCAAATAAGACCGATAAAACTCCAACACCGAAAACGCAAAAGAAGATGCATAGGAAATCGGTTTTCGATGAACTAGAGCTTGTCACGAAGATAACCACAAGCTCTAAAACCTCACAAATAGAAAATACAAACAAGAACCAAGAAATATGATGGTGCCAAGAATGCAATGGTTTGAGCTCTCACCGAACAATACGATCAAGCTACTCACTCGAGAGCCTGATGTCTACTACACAACCTTCTTCTTGTAGACGTTGTTGGGCCTCCAAGTGCAGAGGTTTGTAGGACAGTAGCAAATTTCCCTCAAGTGGATGACCTAAGGTTTATCAATCCGTGGGAGGCGTAGGATGAAGATGGTCTCTCTCAAACAACCCTGCAACCAAGAAACAAAGAGTCTCTTGTGTCCCCAACACACCCAATACAATGGTAAATTGTATAGGTGCACTAGTTCGGCGAAGAGATGGTGATACAAGTGCAATATGGATGGTAGATATAGGTTTTTGTAATCTGAAAATACAAAAACAGCAAGGTAACAAGTGGTAAAAGTGAGCGTAAACGGTATTGCAGTGTGTAGAAACAAGGCCTAGGGTTCATACTTTCACTAGTGCAAGTTCTCTCAACAATAATAACATACTTGGCTCATATAACTATCCCTCAACATGCAACAAAGAGTCACTCCAAAGTCACTAATAGCGGAGAACAAACGAAGAGATTATTGTAGGGTACGAAACCACCTCAAAGTTATCCTTTCTGATCGATCTATTCAAGAGTCTGCAGTAAAATAACATGAAGCTATTCTTTCCGTTCGATCTATCATAGAGTTTGTACTAGAATAACACCTTAAAACACAAATCAACCAAAACCCTAATGTCACCTAGATACTCCAATGTCACCTCAAGTATCCGTGGGTATGATTATACGATATGCATCACACAATCTCAGATTCATCTATTCAAACCAACACAAAGTACTTCAAAGAGTGCCCCAAAGTTTCTACCGGAGAGTCAAGACGAAAACGTGTGCCAACCCCTATGCATAAGTTCACGAGGTCAGGGAACCCACAAGTTCATCACCAAAACATACATCAAGTAGATCACGTGAATATCCCATTGTCACCACAGATAAGCACATGCAAGACATACATCAAGTGTTCTCAAATCCTTAAAGACTCAATCCGATAAGATAACTTCAAAGGGAAAACTCAATCCATTACAAGAGAGTAGAGGGGGAGAAACTTCATAAGATCCAACTATAATAGCAAAGCTCGCTATACATCAAGATCGTGCCAAATCAAGAACACGAGAGAGACATATCAAACACATAGCTACTGGTACATACCCTCAGCCCCGAGGGTGAACTACTCCCTCCTTCTCATGGAGAGCGCCGGGATGATCAAGATGGCCACCGGTGAGGGTTCCCCCCTCCGGCAGGGTGCCGGAACGGGTCTAGATTGGGTTTCGGTGGCTACACAGGCTTGCGGCGGCGGAACTCCTGATCTATTCTGCTCCTCGATGTTTTAGGGTATATGGACATATATAGGCGAAAGAAGTCGGTCAGGGGAGCCACGAGGGGCCCACGAGGGTGGGGGCGCGCCCAGGGGGCAAGCGCGCCTCCCTGCCTCGTGGCCACCTCGAAGCTTCCCTGACGTCTACTCCAAGTCTCCTGGATTGCTTCCTTTCCAAAAATAACTCTCCCGAAGGTTTCATTCCGTTTGGAGTCAGTTTGATATTCCTTTTCTTCGAAACACTGAAATAGGCAAGAAAACAACAATTTGGGTTGGGCGTCCGGTTAATAGGTTAGTCCCAAAAATAATATAAAAGTTTTTAGTAAAGAACATAAACATCCAAAACAGATAATATAATAGCATGAATACTTCATAAATTATAGATACGTTGGAGACGTATCAGCATCCCCAAGCTTAATTCCTGCTCACCCTTGAGTAGGTAAATGATAAAAGAAATAATTTATGAAGTGTGAATGCTAGCAGGTGCACAAGTTTCACCAATGATAATTTTAATCACCTTTTCTAGCATCATTATATATCATAACAGTAGCTCAACTCATAGAACTTCTCATGATCAAGTAACAAGCTATTCAGATGTTAAAGTATAGATCATAAACTTTCTTGAAAACTAAAAAACCGTGTTATTAGTCATCAAACTATTACAGTGTGACGCCCGGATAATTAAGCTACAGTAATCCCACGTTAACGATGCCACGTCACCCCGTTTACTGTATAGTTCAGAACCGAAACAAATTCAAAATTTAAATAAAAGCAAATAATAAAAGTTTATAAATATTAAAACTAAAATGTTCGGAGTGAGCCAAATAGTCCATATTAAATATTGGTGAAGAAACCACACTTTTGTAAAGTATTTAACTGCACTATAGTAAGTAAAAACAGCAGCAAAACAATTATTTAAATGCTTTTAAATACTAAACAAATGTTAATCTAGTTTATATAATCACCAAACTTTTTGGAGTAGGTGGCCTATGTTATTATGCTAATTTAGGAGTAGGGGTTGTATTTTTGTAAAAAATGTTTTGCAAACTAAAATAAATAAATAAATAAATAAGAAAATAAGAAAAAGATAAAAAACAGAGAAAGCCCCCCTGGCCAACTGGACCAGACGGCCCAGCTGGCCGACCCACCTGGCCCGACCGGCCAGCCCACCTACTAACCCACTCCCCCTCCCACCGTAACCCTAACCCACCCCACTCGCCCCACTCCTCTCCCCCCCACTCTCCTCGATCCCCTTTTGGATCGAGGCAGCCACCGCGGCGCCCGGCGCCCTCTTCCTACCCCGGCGCTCCACCGTCGCCAGGCGCACGCCGGCCCTCAACTCGCCGGCGACGACCTCCTCCCCGTTCTGGATCTGGCCGCCCCGGTCGCCCTGGCGCCGTCGCCCCGGAGCTGCTACGCCGTCGTCGGACACGGTCGCCGCTCGCCGAACGCCTCATCCTCGCCAGCCCCTCCCGGCCTCCTTCCTCTCCGCCCGCGCCGCCATCGACCCGGACGCCGCCCCTTCGTCGTCCTCCTCCCCGAGCCCACTGCCAATCCCCTACAGCCGCCGGTGAGGCCCCCGGCCTCCACTCCCCTCCTCTCTATCCCGTGTACCGCACCACGCTGGTCGTCGTCGCCGCGGACGCCGCGCCCGCACGGCCACAAACGCGCCCGCTCGCCTATCCCGCATCACCACCGTGGATCTCGCCGCTTTGGCCGCTCGTCCTACACGCGCGCCCGCGCCGTGCTTGTCTACACCGCGCCGCTCAACGCCCTTGCTCCCCGCGCGCGCCCGTCGCCTACTCCGGCGCCCACCGCGCCCTCTCCCCTCCCCGGCGACCACCACGTCCCCTGCTTCCTCACCCTCGCCCGGGTTCTGCGCTTGCTCCGCCAACCGCGCCACCCGCCGCCCCGCCCGGCTCCGGCCACGGTCGCCGGCGCCGGGCCACGCGCCGGCCCCGTTCACCTCGCCGACGCCCTTGCCTGGCCTCACCACTGGCTAAGCCAGCCGGGATCGCCAGGTCCAAGCGTCCCCGCCCGCTGCGCCCTGCGCCCCGTGCCCGATCCATCGCCCAGTGCCCGTTAAGCCCATGGCCCTATGACAGCCAGGGCCCACGCCCCCTGAGAACGTTTTAAAAAAAGGGATTAAAAAATATAAATAATAATAATTAATTAATTAACTTAATTAATTTTGATTAGTTAAACTAAACAACTAATTAAACTAATTAAACATTAGTTACCTAATTAACCTAATTAGCTAATTAAGTAGTCAACGACAGTGGGGCCCACCCCTAATTAATCCTGATTAGGTTAATTAAAATGTGTCACTAACCAGTGGGACCCACTGGTCAGGTTGACCAGTCAACCCCTGTTGACTGCTGACGTCGGCATGACATCATGCTGATGTCATAAAACCAGTTTCGAATTAAATTAAATAATTAATTAAATTCCAGAAATTAATAAATTCTTTTGAAAATCATATCTTTTAATCCGTATCTCGGATGAAAATACTTTCTACATGAAAGTTGCTCAGAACGACGAGACGAATCCGGATACGCAGCCCGTTCGCCCGCCACACATCCCTAACATATCGAACCTGCAACATTTCACCTCCGGTTCATCTGTCCGAAAACGTGAAACACCGATGATACTTTCCCCGATGTTTCCCCCCTTCACCGGCATCACCTCATACCGCGCTAGAACACGTCTAGCTCTGCCTGTTGTCCTGTTATGCACTTGCTTGCTATGTATTTACTGTTTCTCACCCCTCTTCTCTTCGGTAGACCCCGTGACGATGCTGATGCCCCTGTGGTCGACTACGTCACCGACGACCCCTCCTTCTTGTCTGAGCATCCAGGCAAGCCCCCCCCCCCCTTGATCACCAGATATCGCCTATTCTTCTCTATACTGCTTGCATTAGAGTAGTGTAGCATGTTACTGCTTTCCGTTAATCCTATCCTGATGCATAGCCGGTCATTGTTGCTACAGTTGTTACCCTTACCTGCTATCCTACTGCTTAGTCTAGGATGCTAGTGTTCCATCAGTGGCCCTACACTCTTGTCCGTCTACCATGCTATACTACTAGGCCGTGATCACTTCGGGAGGTGATCACGGGTATATGCTATATACTTTATATACATGACACATGTGATGACTAAAGTCGGGTCGGCTCGTTGAGTACCCGCAAGTGATTCTGATGAGGGGGCTGAAAGGACAGGTGGATCCATCCCGGTAGAGGTGGGCCTGGGTTCCTGACGGCCCCCGACTGTTACTTTATGGCGGAGCGACAGGGTAGGTTGAGACCACCTAGGAGAGAGGTGGGCCTGGCCCTGGTCGGCGTTCGTGGATATTTAACACGCTTAACGAGATCTTGGTATTTGATCTGAGTCTGGCCATTTGGTCTATACGCACTAACCAGCTACGCGGGAACAGTTATGGGCACTCGACGTCGTGGTATCAGCCGAAGCTCTTCTTGACGTCAGCGACGGAGCGGCGCGCGCCGGATTGGACTGGAACGCCTGCTAGGCTAGGTCTGCTTCCGGCTGCCCTCGCAACGTGCAGGTGTGCAATGGGCGATGGGCCCAGACCCCTGCGCGCATAGGATTTAGACCGGCGTGCTGACCTCTCTGTTGAGCCTAGGTGGGGCTGCGACGTGTTGATCTTCCGAGGCCGGGCATGACCCAGAAAAGTGTGTCCGGCCAAATGGGATCGAGCGTGTTGGGTTATGTGGTGCACCCCTGCAGGGAAGTTTATCTATTCGAATAGCCGTGTCCCTCGGTAAAAGGACGACCCGGAGTTGTACCTTGACCTTATGACAACTAAACTGGATACTAATAAAACACACCCTTCCAAGTGCCAGATATAACCCGGTGATCGCTCTCTAACAGGGCGACGAGGAGGGGATCGCCGGGTAGGATTATGCTATACGATGCTACTTGGAGGACTTCAATCTACTCTCTTCTACATGCTGCAAGATGGAGGCTGCCAGAAGCGTAGTCTTCGACAGGATTAGCTATCCCCCTCTTATTCTGGCATTCTGTAGTTCAGTCCATCGATATGGCCTTTTACACATATACCCATGCATATGTAGTGTAGATCCTTGCTTGCGAGGATGAGTACTCACGGTTGCTTTTCTCCCTCTTTTTCCCTCTCTATACTTGGTTGTCGCAACCAAATGCTGGAGTCCAGGAGCTAGAGATCCCGAGGATGATTCTACATGGAGTTCGGCTTCGAGGAGTAGTTAGGAGGTCCCAGGCAGGAGGCCTTGCCTTTTCGATCGTTGCTACTTTTGTGCTAGCCTTCTTAAGCCAAACTTGTTTAACTTATGTCTGTACTCAGATATTGTTGCTTCCGCTGACTCGTCTATGATCAAGCACTTGTATTTGAGCCCTCGAGGCCCCTGGCTTGTATTATGATGCTTGTATGACTTATTTATGTTGTAGAGTTGTGTTGTGATATCTTCCCGTGAGTCCCTGATCTAGATCGTACACATTTGCGTGCATGATTAGTGTACGGTCAAATCGGGGGCGTCACAAGTTGGTATCAGATCCGACTGCCTGTAGGAATCCCCCTTTCCAACTCCTTGGCCGAAGTCGAGTCTAGACATTGCAAAAACTTTTACTAACATGGCTGTGTGTCTTACGGGCCCACGTCGCCATTGGGTGGTATTAGGATCTTTTACTCCTTGTCTATACTCCAGGACTCTGATCTCTCTTCCATTCGGGTTAAATGATTTTGCTAAAAAGATTAACTGTAGGTTCTCGTAAATACTTTCTCCCGGAGAGCCCCTTCCGGCCAGATGATCGCCTGCTGCACCACAAGATTCTGAAGACACTCTCTGATGCTTTCCCGAGACCCTTGTGCCCTTCACTTTTGCAATTCCCTTCCATCGATAAACTCCTATGGATAACCACGTATACTCGCTATTCATACAATGTTTCCCAGTTGATCTTGTTATAACAAGATACCTCGAAATTCTCTCTGTTGTTCCGAGAATCCTTTGAGCTTACTGCCTTGCTGTTCTTTGTCACCTGAATACCCCTACGGATAATTCTCGCACTTACCGAGTATCCGCTCACCCCCAGTTGATTCAAGTATTTCACAAAAGTGTTCAAAATACCATTCGATCTTTCGAAAATCCTGAGCAGCCTGTTGCTCTTGAAATTCTTGCTTGCTTGCATTATGGTTAATCCCATAAGTCTCGTAATCTTATTGGCATCCCTTGTCTTTATCATTTTAAGTCCGTTGATTCAATATGTTGAGGATGCTCGCATTCCTCACTCGAATCCTAGAATTCACCCTTCCGGCTCAGATGTCATTTTGAACAGGAGCTGGTTCTCAACTAATCAAATTGCCGTCGATTGTACCCCTAAGGCTATTCAACTTATCCATCCCTAATGAGAGCATTGCTTCTGATCCCTTGATTTGGAAATGATAAATCCTTTGCATTTGAGCTTTGAATTACTCAGTTGTTTTTATAGTCCGATGCCCTTTCGTTCCTTCTTCCTCTGATAGAGTACCGATACTCGCATCAGCTCCGTTGTAGACCACAAGACCCCTTGTTGGGTTATTATCCGACAGTGTCCTTCATATTCAATAACCTTGTGATCATTTCCATGGATATATAATGCCTTTGGTAATTTGTATCCTCTGCTTGATAACCATACTCTACTTTTGAGCTGGTGATTTTACTCTTGAAGTTTGAGGTATATGTTTCTAAGATGCCCCGATGGATCGAACCTATACCTTCCCTAAAAACCGTATGAACCCAAAGGTTTTCACAAGCCATACCCTTCTGGTATTTTACCAGATAATTTTCTACCATACAACTTCATCGAATGCGAGAAGTGAATGAAAAGTTATGCATTGGAGAAGTGGGAGTCGACCTTGAACTTTGTGTTCATGCCCATGGACACGATGAAGATCTTATCATTAAAGCTTCTCTTAAATTAATTATTCCCTGGGTATAAGTTCATCTTTATATCTGGGATCTGGCCCTTTTCAATCGTGGTTCTGACCATGTTCTCCTTTAAATACCATTTCTCGTGCAAGTTTAAGCACTTGTCCTTTGCAGAGCAATACCCCCGTCCAACCTCTACTTTGGTCTGTCATCGAGTATTACCCCCTGGTATCTCGAGAATGCCAAGGAACTACTTAACTTCTTACGAGTTCTTCGTCAACTAATATTCTTGCCGATTCCTTTTTCCAACGGGTTCTGAGTTGTTAGAACCCCTCAAGGACACCGACAAGTGAATCGAGTCCGCACCGCGATTAAACAACTCTTAGTAATCTTCTTTACTTATGAGTGTGTACCCGATCACGTCATCCCTAGCCTGATTGGCCACATCATTATCGTGCTGAATTTTAACTGTGCTACCTGGACCTTCCCAGCGCACAAATTTCGACAGTGAGCTAATCTTGCATCGATCTTCCTCGTCATATCACTTCTCCTTGAATAGAAAACTTGATTTCGAGTTTGTGTCCTACCCGTGGTTCCAATAACCTTTCGCTTTCATCATTCCTTTGACTTGATGTCATCGTCGATCAATTACATCTTCTTGAAAACCTCTCGACAAATTTGTCGTGATCATTGTCAACAATTTGACTTCTTCCAAGTTGTGTGTCGAAATTCAGGATGAGAAATACCATCCTTGCACCTCGATGAATTGTGTTATCACCGACAACATTCTTGCCTCCCCCCAACACAAACTTGTTCATATTTTGTGTTGTATCTTGATTTCCCTGCTATCCAACTTATGTTATGTTCTACCGTGGAGTATTACCATCTTTGATGTCAACAATGTCGTGAGCATTACTCCACCTCTTAAGAATTCTTGGTACACTGATACTTCTCACCATCACCATTCTTTCTTGGTCCCCGTGTTGTTTCTAAACGAAATACCGACAAATGGTCTGTGATGTGTAAAATTCTAAACTTCTAGCAACCCTATTGCTTTGAAGTTATTGGTCTATAGTTTCATTCTACGTCTATGGCTTAATGAATCATCTTTCGAACATTGATCGTGCTACCTAGCCCATATTTCGGGTGCACATTTCAACCAAGGTTTAACTGTGTATGTTTTCCTCGAGCATACATCATTAAGTCATTCGATCTAGCTAATGTTATCTTCTTGTTCACATAGTTGTGGAAATCCATCTTTTGGAAATCTCGATGGATTGTCGCTGAGTCAATCAGTCACCTCCTCACCTCTCCTTGATTTAATGATGAACCCTTGTTCGGAACTCGCTTCCATAGTTCATCTCCCGAGAATCTTCGATGTCGTTTCGACAATTTGTGTTGCACCTTTCTTCTCAGGCATCCTGAGTCTGAGTTATCCTGACACCAATCAGACCTGAATCTCGGTCAGATATGATGGTTGGAACATATTTCCAAGAGTCATAACATTGGTCTATTTATGACCCGGTAAGGTGATGTCATGCCTAACACACCTGGTGATTCTGATGAGGGGGCTGAAAGGACAGGTGGCTCCATCCCGGTAGAGGTGGTCCTGGGTTCCTGACGGCCCCCGACTGTTACTTTATGGCGGAGCGATAGGGCATGTTGGGACCACCTAGAAGAGAGGTGGGCTTGGCCCTGGTCGGCGTTTGCGGATACTTAACACGCTTAACGAGATCTTGGTATTTGATCTGAGTCTGGCCATTTGGTCTATACGCACTAACCAGCTACGCGGGAACAGTTATGGGCACTCGACGTTGTGGTATCAACCGAAGCTCTTCTTGACGTCAGCGACGGAGCGGCGCGCGCCGGATTGGACTGGAACGCCTGCTAGGCTAGGTCTCCTTCCGGCCGCCCTCGCAACGTGCAGGTGTGCAATGGGCGATGGGCCCAGACCCCTGCGCGCATAGGATTTAGACCGGCGTGCTAACCTCTCTGTTGAGCCTAGGTGGGGCTGCGACGTGTTGATCTTCCGAGGCCGGGCATGACCCAGAAAAGTGTGTCCGGCCAAATGGGATCGAGCGTGTTGGGTTATGTGGTGCACCCCTGCAGGGAAGTTTATCTATTCGAATAGCCGTGTCCCTCGGTAAAAGGATGACCCGGAGTTGTACCTTGACCTTATGACAACTAGAACTGGATACTTAATAAAACACACCCTTCCAAGTGCCAGATATAACCCGGTGATCGCTCTCTAACAGGGCGACGAGGAGGGGATCGCCGGGTAGGATTATGCTATACGATGCTACTTGGAGGACTTCAATCTACTCTCTTCTACATGCTGCAAGATGGAGGCTGCCAGAAGCGTAGTCTTCGACAGGATTAGCTATCCCCCTCTTATTCTGGCATTCTGTAGTTCAGTCCATCGATATGGCCTTTTACACATATACCCATGCATATGTAGTGTAGATCCTTGCTTGCGAGTACTTTGGATGAGTACTCACGGTTGCTTTTCTCCCTCTTTTTCCCTCTCTATACCTGGTTGTCGCAACCAGATGCTGGAGTCCAGGAGCTAGAGATCCCGAGGATGATTCTACATGGAGTTCGGCTTCGAGGAGTAGTTAGGAGGTCCCAGGCAGGAGGCCTTGCCTTTTCGATCGTTGCTACTTTTGTGCTAGCCTTCTTAAGGCAAACTTGTTTAACTTAAGTCTGTACTCAGATATTGTTGCTTCCGCTGACTCGTCTATGATCGAGCACTTGTATTCGAGCCCTCGAGGCCCCTGGCTTGTATTATGATGCTTGTATGACTTATTTATGTTGTAGAGTTGTGTTGTGATATCTTCCCGTGAGTCCCTGATCTTGATCGTACACATTTGCGTGCATGATTAGTGTACGGTCAAATCGGGGGCGTCACATACAGTTCATCTTATTTTCAGGATGGGTCTATGTCAGAGCTTTGATTCAGCAAACTTTACATACTCAACTATCATTTAGTCTTTCACAATTGCTAACACTCACGCGATATTTATGGGTTCAATGTTTTAATCAGACACGGAGAAAGATAGGGGCTTATAGATTCGCCTCCCAACCTTTTACCTCAAGGTAATGTCAACAATAATAGTTCATGATGCCTTACATCCAATTGGATATATATATATATATATATATATATATATATATATATATATATATATATATATCAGGATCTTTCCAACACAATGTGCTTGCCAAAGGATAAAATGTAAAAAGGAAAGCTGAAGATCACCATGACTCTTGCATAAGGTATAAGACAAGAATAAAAGATAGGCCCTTCGCAGAGGGAAGCAGAGGTTGTCATGCGCTTTTATAGTTGGATGCACAAAATCTTAATGTGAAAGAACGTCACTTTATATTGCCACTTGTAATAGGGACCTTTATTATGCAGTCCGTCGCTTTTATTGCTTCCACATCACAAGATCGTATAAAGCTTATTTTCTCCACACTAATAGATCATACATATTTAGAGAGCAATTTTTATTGCATGCACCGATGACAACTTACTTGAAGGATCTTACTCAACCCATAGGTAGGTATGGTGGACTCTCATGGCAATACTGGTTTAAGGGATGTTTGGAAGCACACGTAGTATCTCTACTTGGTGCAAAGAATTTGGCTAGCATGAGGGGGAAAGGCAAGCTCAGCATGTTGGATGATCCATGACAATATACTTTATTTCATATATAAGAAAACATAACCCATTACGTTGTCTTCCTTGTCCAACATCAACCTTTTAGCATGTCATATTTTAATGAGTGCTCACAATCAAAAAAGATGTCCAAGATAATATATTTATATGTGAAATCTCTCTTCCCTCAATGTTCTTTCATGAATTGTTCAAGTGGCCAATACAATGTTTGCTAACCTTTAATAAATTTACCGCCTCTACTTCTTATATGTGAAGCCATTACTCCCCATGGGATAAGCATATGAAACATATATAATTTCAGATTTATGCTCATTCAACTATTTACTCATAGGATATAAGTGAAGCACACGAGTAAATGACAAACTACTCCAAAAAGATATAAGTGAAGATCAACGAGTAGTTAAATAATTATGTAGCTATGTGAAGACTCTCTCTCATTTAAGAATTTCAGATCTTGATATTTTATTCAAATAGCAAGCAAAACAAAATAAAATGACATTCTAAGAATAACAAACATCACGTGAAGAAGCAAAAACTTAGGATCAACCGATACTAACCGATAGTTGTCGAAGAAGAAAGGTGGGATGCCAACCGGGGCATCCCCAAGCTTAGATGCTTGAGACTTCTTGAAATATTATCTTGGGATGCCTTGGGCATCCCCAATCCTGAGCTTTTGTGTCTCCTTAATTCCTCTCATATCACGGTCTCCCTAAATCCCAAAAGCTTCATCCACACAAAACTCAACAAGGACTCGTGAGAAAAGTTAGTATAAACCAATGCAAAAAAACCTTATCAAACTCTACTGTAGCAAATCACTAAAATTATTATTCAACATTTCATACTAAATGCCTCTGCATATTTAATAGTCCTATCCTCAAATAGAATCATTAAACAAGCAAACATATGCAAACAATGAAAACATAACAGCAATCTGCCTAAACAGGAAAGTCTGTAAAGAATGCAGCAAGATCCATACTTCCCTAGCTCCAAAAATTATGAAAGAAAATTCCAACTGTAGTAAATTTATCAGAGCTTATTATGCAAAAGGTTTCAACATTTTATCACATTCTGACTTTTCTAGGGAATTTTTTCAACAGCGGTAAACTTTCTGTTTTCAAACAGCAACATGTAGACTTGTAAAATAAGCATAGTAAAGGCTATCAATGCCACTTTTATTGAAATAAAAGATGCAAAACTTTGTTCCAAATAACAGCAAGCAAATCCTAACAAAATAAATTGACGCTCCAAGCAAAACACATATCATGTGGTGAATAAAAATATAGCTCCAAGTAAAGTTATCGATGAACGAAGACGAAAGAGGTGATGCCTTCCGGGGCATCCCCAAGCTTAGGATCTTGGTTCTCCTTGAATATTACCTTGGGGTGCCTTGGGCATCCCCAAGCTTAGACTCTTTCCACTCCTTATTCCATAGCCCATCGAATCTTTACCCAAAACTTGAAAACTTCACAACACAAAACTTAACAGAAAACTCGTAAGCTCCGTTAGTATAAGAAAATAAATCACCACTCAGTTACTGTTGTGAACTCATTCCAAATTCATATTGGTGTAATATCTACTGTATTCCAACTTATCCATGGTTCATACCCTCCGATACTACTCATACATTCATCGAAATAAGCAAACAACACATAGAAAACAGAATCTGTCAAAAACAGAACAGTCTATAGTAATCTGTATCAAACGTATACTTCTGGAACTCCAAAAATTCTGAAGTAAATTTTTGGACGTTAGGAATTTATCTATTAATCATCTTCAAAAAGATTCAACTAAATATCACTCTCCAGTAAAAAGTTGTAGCTAATCTCGTGAGCGCTAAAGTTTCTGTTTTTTACAGCAAGATCAAAAAGAGTTCACCCAAGTCTTCCCAAAGGTTCTACTTGGCACAAACACTAATTAAAACATAAAACCACATATAACCAGAGGCTAGATAGATTATTTACTACCAAACATAACCAAAATCAAGAAACAAAAATAAAATTGGGTTGCCTCCCAACAAGCGCTAACGTTTAACGCCCCTAGCTAGGCATGATGATTTCAATGATGCTCACATAGAAGATAAGAATTGAAACATAAAAAGAGCATCATGAAACACATGGAGAGCACATTTAAGTCTAACCCACTTCCTATGCATAGGGATTTTGTGAGCAAACAACTTATGGGAACAATAATCAACTAGCATAGGAAGGCAAAACAAGCATAACTTCAAAACTTTAAGCACATAGAGAGGAAACTTGATATTATTGCAATTCCTACAAGCATATGTTCCTCCCTCATAACAATTTTCAGTAGCATAATGAATGAATTCAACAATATAACCATCACATAAAGCATTCTTTTCATGATCTACAAGCATAGAAATTTTATTACTCTCCACATAAGCAAAATTATTCTCATTCGGAATAGTGGGAGTATCATAAGAGACTCGAATACTATAAATTGTTTCCACATTAAAAGAGTAATGTTCAGAAAAAGGGTAATCATAATCATGACAAGTTTTATAAATATGATCATCACTACTTTTTATAGCATAAGTGTCATCACAATAATCATCATAAGTAGCAACTTTGTTCTCATCATAATCGATTGAAACCTCTTCCAAGATAGTGGAATTATCACTAAATAAAGTCATGACCTCTCCAAATCCACTTTCATATTTGTCACAATAAGATTCAATATCCTCCAAAATAGTGGGATCATTACTTCCTAAAGTTGACATTCTTCCAAACCCACTTTCGTCAATATAATCATCATAAGTAGGAGGAGGCATGCTATCATCATAATGAATTTGCTCATCTAAACTTGGGAGGCTAAAAATATCATCTTCATTAAACATAGCATCCCCAATCTTGGGACAAACATTAATTGCAGCAAATATATTCTCAGTCATTCTCATCCAACATAGCATCCCCAAGTTTGGGCCTTTTCATATCATAAGCATAATCACTCTCATCATTAATAGTATGGATAGCACCAATAGTATAGCAATTATCATCATCACAATGAGTAATACGAGCAACATCATTTGGGAGGGATACCTTTCTACCTTTGCTCCTCTGTCTTTTCTTTTTCTTCTTCACATCATGTGTGGGTTTAACCCTCTCTTTTGAGCTCCTTATTAATAAGATTGGTTGAATAGAAAACTCCTCCTCGTTACCTGATTCATCATAAGAAATAATAGGAGGATATTGGGAAGTCTCTTCCCTTTCATTTGTATTCTCTTCATCTTCTATTTGTTTTCTTTTCTTTATGTAATTGGCAATATAAGGATTTTCAATGCAATTCACCGCACAATACATAAAAATTTCTTCTAGATCAAAATCAAGAAATCTATCAAGATTAAATTTTGGAATACCCTCAGTTATACGTTTCATTTCTTCATACCCCAAAAGAAGACTAAGCTCTTTATGATGCTCAAGGGTAATCAAGTTATCACAATTTTTGGACACGATTTGATCATGAAACAAATAGCATTGGAGCTTTAAATGACCATGCTCATTGCAAAGTTCACAAGGATGGCGATAAATATTGAATCTTTCAGCACAATCATCTAGCCTTTCTTGCAACCATTTAGTTTCCATATACTTATGCCTCTTGCAAAATCTATCTTCCCTATTTGGTGTGTACTTGCAAACTCTATGCACTCCACAAAAATTGGCATGCTTATAAGAGGCATTTTCATCATGACCAGTGCAATCATCATTAGTACTATGGATATTCAAAGAATTCATACTAAAAACATTGCAATCATGCTCATCATTCAAATATTTAGTGCCAAACATTCTAACGCATTCTTCATCTAACATTTTGGCACAATTATCGGAATCCTTATTTTCATGAAAGATATTAAAAATATGAAGCATATGAGGTACCCTCAATTCCATTTTTTTAGTTTTCTTTTATAGACTAAACTAGTGATAAAACAAGAAACAAAAATATTCGATTGCAAGATCTAAAGATATACCTTCAAGCACTCACCTCCCTGGCAACGACGCGAGAAACTGCTTGATGTCTACTACACAACCTTCTTCTTGTAGACGTTGTTGGGCCTCCAAGTGCAGAGGTTTGTAGGACAGTAGCAAATTTCCCTCAAGTGGATGACCTAAGGTTTATCAATCTGTGGAAGGCGTAGGATGAAGATGGTCTCTCTCAAACAACCTTGCAACCAAATAACAAAGAGTCTCTTGTGTCCCCAACACACCCAATACAATGGTAAATTTTATAGGTGCACTAGTTCGGTGAAGAGATGGTGATACGAGTGCAATATGGATGGTAGATATAGGTTTTTGTAATCTGAAAATATAAAAACAGCAAGGTAAGAAGTGGTAAAAGTGAGCGTAAACGGTATTGCAATGTGTAGAAACAAGGCCTAGGGTTCATACTTTCACTAGTGCAAGTTCTCTCAACAATAATAACATAATTGGATCATATAAATATCCCTCAACATGCAACAAAGAGTCACTCCAAAGTCACTAATAGCGGAGAACAAACAAAGAGATTATTGTAGGGTACGAAACCACCTCAAAGTTATCCATTCTGATCGATCTATTCAAGAGTCTGTAGTAAAATAACATGAAGCTATTCTTTCCGTTCGATCTATCATAGAGTTTGTACTAGAATAACACCTTAAAACACAAATCAACCAAAACCCTAATGTCACCTAGATACTCCAATGTCACCTCAAGTATCCGTGGGTATGATTATATGATATGCATCACACAATCTCAGATTCATCTATTCAAACCAACATAAAGTACTTCAAAGAGTGCCCCAAAGTTTCTACTGGAGAGTCAAGACAAAAACGTGTGCCAACCCCTATGCATAAGTTCACAAGGTCACGGAACCCGCAAGTTGATCACCAAAACATACATCAAGTAGATCACGTGAATATCCCATTATCACCACAGATAAGCACATGCAAGACATACATCAAGTGTTCTCAAATCCTTAAAGACTCAATCCGATAAGATAACTTCAAAGGGAAAACTCAATCCGATAAGCGCGCCTCCCTGCCTCGTGGCCACCTCGAAGCTTCCCTGACGTCTACTCCAAGTCTCCTGGATTGCTTCCGTTCCAAAAATAACTCTCCCGAAGGTTTCATTCCGTTTGGGCTCCGTTTGATATTCCTTTTCTTCAAAACACTAAAATAGGCAAGAAAACAGCAATTTGGGCTGGGCCTCCGGTTAATAGGTTAGTCCCAAAAATAATATAAAAGTGTTTAGTAAAGCCCATAAACATCCAAAACAGATAATATAATAGCATGAATACTTCATAAAGTATAGATACGTTGGAGACGTATCAGAGCCCCCCTTGATAGTACGGCTATTGGTCCTATAATCCGATCTCCCAACTACCACCATGAGACCGGTAAAATAGAAAACCTATCAAGAACAAACCTTTTCCTTGCACATATTCAACTTGAGCTATGATGGTCTTGACTCCCTCAAGTTGGACCACCTTTCTTGATTGCACTAGCTTGATGAAGACTAGTAGATTGCTCCCCCATACTACACTATGGGTGAGCCACTCCTTGGCGCATCTTCACAAGTCCATTATCACCACAATGGACGACAAGCATCAAGGACGTGATCTCTTCATGATGCTCCACTTGAACTTGCACACCGCAATCTTGATGACGATCACCACTTGATGTCATCCTCTCCATGGGTTGTATGATATCTTCCTCTTGACGCAAGCCCATGGAAACATACCTAACACCACATAGAACTCTCACGTAGACCATGGGTTAGTTCACAAAGCGTAACATACAATGCTTACCATACCATGGGATCACTTGATCCCTCTCGGTACATCTTGCATGCTTTCTGAGTTGATCAACTTGATTCACTCTTTGACTTAGTCTTGATCAACCTCTCACATGCCAATCTTTAGTTAATTCCTTGAATAGCACCTTGATCATCACATACTCTCCTTGAAACCAACAAATGGACCTCAAGAAAAGCCTATGGACAAATCCTTCAAATATAACTCAATGCAACCATTAGTCCATAGAGAATGTCATCAATTACCAAAACCACACATGGGGGCATCACATGTTCTTTCACTTACCGGTAACGAGATTGAACTAGGTATGAGGATACCGACGATCGAATCTCGAGCAAGTAACATACCGATGACAAAGGGAATGACGTATGTTGTTATTGCGGTTTGACTGATAAAGATCTTCGTAGAATATGTAGGAACAAATATGAGTATCCAGGTTCCACTGTTGGTTATTGATCAGAGATGTATCTCGGTCATGTCTACATAGTTCTCGAACCCGTCGGGTCTGGACACTTAACGTTCGATGACAATTTGTATTATGAGTTCTGTGTTTTGGTGAACGAAGATTGTTCGGAGTCCCGGATAAGATCACGGACATGACGAGGAGTCTCGAAATGGTCGAGAGGTAAAGATTGATATATTGGACGATAGTATTTGGACACCGGAATGGTTTCGGGACGTTTCAGATATTTATCGGAGTACCCAGGGGTTACCGGAACCCCCCGGGGAAAGTAATGAGCCTACATGGGCCATAGGGGAGAGGGGAGGCAGCCCACAAGGGGTGGCCACGCCCCCCTCCCATAGGGAGTCCGAATTGGACCAGGGGAGGGGGCGCGCCCCCCTTTCCTTATCCTCTTCCCTCCCCCTTTCCTCTTTCCCCCTCCATGAGAAGGAAAAAAAGGGCGGGGCGAATCCTACTAGGACTGGAGTCCTAGTAGGACTCCCATCTCCTTGGCGCGCCCCTAGTGGTCGGCCTCCTCCTCTCCCTGCTTTATATACATGGGCAGGGCACCCCATGGAGACACAACAAACATTTTTAGCCGTGTGCGGCACCCCCCTCCACAGTTTACACCTCTGGTCATATTCACGTAGTGCTTAGGCGAAGTCTTGTGCGGATCACTTCACCATCACCGTCATCATGTCGTCGTGCTGACGGAACTCTCCCTCGACACTTTGCTGGATCAAGAGTTCGAGGGACATCATCGAGCTGAACGTGTGCAGAACTAGGAGGTGCCATACGTTCGGTGCTTGATCGGTCGGAACAAGAAGAAGTTTGACTACATCAACCGCGTTGTCAAACGCTTCCGCTTTCGGTCTATGAGGGTATGTGGACACACTCTCCCCCTCTCGTTGCTATGCATCTCCTAGATAGATCTTGCGTGAGCATACGAATTTTTTTGAAATTGCATGCTATGTTCCCCTACAGTTTTTATGCATAATAATGCTTTATGGAGTAATTCTAATGCCTTCTCTCGCATAATATGTAAGGTTTACTCAAAGAGGGAGAATGCCGACAGCTGGAATTCTGGACCTGAAAAAGCTACATCAGGGTTACCTATTTTGCACATCTCCAAATGAGTTGAAAATTTATGTAAATTGTTTTGGAATATATAAAAAATACTGGAGCAAATAACTACTGGAGGGGCCCACCCTGGTGAGCACAAGACACCAGGGAGCACCTGGGCCCCCAGGCGAGCCCTGGTGGGTTTTGCCCTCCTCGGCCCACCTCCGGTACCCATGTTCTGGTATATAGGTCATTTTGACCTAGAAAAAATAAGGAGGGGACTTTCGGGACGGAGCGCCGTTGTCTCGAGGCGAAACTTGGGAAGGAGCATTTTTGCCCTCCAGCGGAGCGATTCCACCGGGGAACTTCCCTCCCGGAGGGGGAAATCATCGCCATCGTCATCACCAACAACTCTCCCATTTTGGGATGGAAATCTCCATCAACATGTTCAACATCACCATCTCCTCTCAAACCCTAGTTCATCTCTTGTGTTCAATCTTTGTACCGGGACCACAGATTGGTACCTGTGGGTAACTAGTAGTGTTTTCCCTAGTAGTGATATGGTTCATTTGGTGGAAGATTATATGTTCAGATCCATTATGCTATTTAATACCCCTCTGATCTTGAGCATGATTATCATTTGTGAGTAGTTACTTTTGTTCTTGACGTCACGGGAGAAATATTGTTGCAAGTAATCATGTGAACTTGATATGTGTTCGATATTTTGAGATATGTATGTTGTGATTCTCTTGGTGGTGTCATGTGAATGTTGACTACATGGCACTTCAACATCTTTGGGCCTAAGGGAATGCATTGTGGAGTTGTTATTAGATGATGGGTTGCTAGAGTAACAGAAGATTAAACCCTAGTTTATGCGCTACTTCGTAAGGGACCGATTTGGATCCAAAAGTTTAATGCTCTGGTTAGATTTTATCTTAATACTTTTCTCGTAGTTCCGGATGCTTGCGAGGGGGTTAATCATAAGTAGGAAGTTTGTTCAAGTAAG
Organism: Triticum aestivum; assembly: GCF_018294505.1. Lineage (NCBI taxonomy): Eukaryota > Viridiplantae > Streptophyta > Magnoliopsida > Poales > Poaceae > Triticum > Triticum aestivum. Next base: position 457,218,546 of record NC_057799.1, read on the forward strand.
AACAACACCTAAGCACCGGTCCACCCACATATGAAATTATCAAAGTAGCAACAACAAACCAAACCAACATGATGAAAGTGACTAGATGAAATCCCCGTGTACCCTCAAGAACGTTTTGCTTATTATAAGAGACTATTTTGGCCTATCCTTTGCCACAAAAGGATTGGGATACCTTGCTGCACTTTACTTACCGTTAACGTTACTTACTTGTTACAAACTACCTTGCTATCAAACTACTCATTACCGACAATTTCAGTGCTTGCAGAAATTACCTTGCTGAAAACCACTTATCATTTCCTTCTGCTCCTCGTTGGGTTCGACACTCTCACTTATCAAAAGGAGTACGATTAATCCCCTATACTTGTGGATCGTCACTATAGTCCTAAAACAATATTAAGAGTATGACGTTAGAAGAACGATCAAATTGAATCGACCCAAACTTGTTTGTTATACTTTGAGATCATATCATCATAAGTCAACTATTATAACATAGAGTGTTAACGTGTGATTTAGTTCCTTTGACCATGGGGGTATCGTACTTACCTTTTACCGTACGATGAGCTTTGGGGTTGCTCAAACGTCATCTGTAACCCGATGATCCTAACGACAACTTACAGATTCTCAAAATGTTTGACAAGTGACTAGATAGCTCAAGAGTGGGATTTGCTCCTCCGACGATGGTGTGATATTCTTAGGGCCATCTCGGTGTGAAGGCATCCATCATCATCTGGCCAGCCACAGGTGACTATGTCACAGGGATGTCGGAACATGTCAGTGAAAAAGAAGAACAAAACCGGTAAACGAGGAGATCGGTATAATCATCATGTGTATGACTCAAGAAGAAATCGAGCTATCTCATCTCAGGTTTTGTAAAGTATCGTGAAGCAAAGAGAATAACACATGATAACCAAAGCTTCGCTTGAGTGACATTCGTGTACTCATAGGGATCGATATGGATGTCCACGGTTCCACTATCGGTCATTGAACAAAGGATTTTTTTTTCATGTCTTGAAGGAAATATGCCCTAGAGGCAATAATAAAGTTGTTATTTATATTTCCTTATATCATGATAAATGTTTATTATTCATGCTAGAATTGTATTAACCGGAAACTTGATACATGTGTGAATACATAGACAAAACAGAGTGTCCCTAGTATGCCTCTACTTGACTAGCTCGTTAATCAAAGATGGTTAAGTTTCCTAGCCATAGACATGTGTTGTCATGTTGATGAACGGGATCACATCATTAGAGAATGATGTGATGGACAAGACCCATCCGTTAGCTTAGCATAATGATCGTTTAGTTTTATTGCTATTGCTTTCTTCATGACTTATACATGTTCCTCTGACTATGAGATTATGCAACTCCGAATAACGGAGGAACACCTTGTGTGCTATCAAACGTCACAACGTAACTGGGTGATTATAAAGATGCTCTACAGGTGTCTCCGATGGTGTTTGTTGAGTTGGCATAGATCGAGATTAGGATTTGTCACTCCGAGTATCGAAGAGGTATCTCTGGGCCCTCTCGGTAATGATCATCACTATAAGCCTTGCAAGCAATGTGAGTAATGAGTTAGTTGCGGGATGATGCATTACGGAACGAGTAAAGAGAATTGCCGGTAACGAGATTGAACTAGGTATGATGATACCGACGATCGAATCTCAGGCAAGTAACATACCGATGACAAAGGCAACAACGTATGTTGTTATGCGGTTTGACTGATAAAGATCTTCGTAGAATATGTAGGAGCCAATATGAGCATCCAGGTTCTGCTATTGGTTATTGACCGGAGATGTGTCTCGGTCATGTCTACATAGTTCTCGAACCCGTAGGGTCCGCACGCTTAACGTTTGATGACGATTTGTATTATGAGTTATGTGATTTGATGTACTGAAGTTTGTTCGGAGTCCCGGATGAGATCACAGACATGACGAGGAGTCTCGAAATGGTCGAGAGGTAAAGATTCATATATTGGAAGGTTGCATTCGGACATCGGAATGGTTCCGAGTGATTCAGGCATTTTTCCGGAGTACCAAGAGGTTACCGGAACCCCCCGGGGAAAGATATGGGCCTTATGGGCCATAGGAGGGAGGCTAACCAGCCCACAAGGGGCTGGTGCGCCCCCCACAAGGGAGGAGGCCGAATTGGACTTGGGAAGGGGGCGCCACCCCCCTTTCCTTCTCCCACTCCCTCTCCTTCCCCTTTTCCCCCTCCAGTAGAAGGAAAAAAGGGTGGGGCCGAATCCTACTAGGACAGGAGTCCTAGTAGGACTCCCCTCTCCTTGGCACGCCCCTTGTTGTCTGGCCTCCTCCTCCCCTCCTTCATATACGGGGGCAGGGGGCACCCCAAAGGCACAACAAACAATCTCTTAGCCGTGTGCGGTGCCCCCCTCCACAGTTTTACACCTCGGTCATATCTTCGTAGTGCTTAGGCGAAGCCCTGTGCCGGTAACTTCATCATCACCGTCACCACGCCGTCGTGCTGACAAAACTCTCCCTCGGCCTCAGCTGGATCTAGAGTTCGAGGGACGTCACCGAGCTGAACGTGTGCAGATCATGGAGGTGTCATGCATTTGGTACTTGATCGGTTGGATCGCGAAGACATTCGACTACATCAACCGCGTTAGTAAACGCTTCCGCTTTCGGTCTATGAGGGTACGTGAACACACTCTCCCCGCTTGTTGCTATGCATCACCTAGATAGATCTTGCGTGATCGAAGGAAAAAATTTAAATTACTGCGTTCCCCAACAGTGGTATCAAAGCCAGGTCTATGCGTAGATGTTATATGCACGAGTAGAACACAAAGAGTTCTGGGCGATAATAGTCATACTGTTTACCAGCATGTCATACTTTGATTCGGCGGTATTGTTGGATGAAGCGGCCCAGACCGACATTACATGACCGCGTTCATGAGACTGGTTCTACCGCCGTGCTTCGCACACAGGTGGCTAGTGGGTGTCTGTTTCTCCAACTTTAGTTGAATCGAGTGTGACTACGCGCGGTCCTTGTTGAAGGTTAAAACAACACACTTGACGAAAAATCGTTGTGCTTTTGTTGCGTAGGTAAGAACGATTCTTGCTAAGCCCGTTGCAACCACGTAAAACTTGCAACAACAAAGTAGAGGACATCTAACTTGTTTTTGCAGGGCATGTTTTGATGTGATATGGTCAAGACGTGATGATATATAAATTATTGTATGAGATGATCATGTTTTGTAAAAGTTATCGGCAACTGGCAGGAGCCTTATGGTTGTCACTTTATTGTATGAAATGCAATCCCCATGTACTTGCTTTACTTTATCACTAAGCGGTAGCGATAGTCGTAGAAGCAATAGTTGGCGAGACGACAACGATGCTTCGATGGAGATCAAGGTGTCAAGCCGATGACGATGGTGATCATGACGGTGCTTTGGAGATGGAGATCAAAGGCACAAGATGATGATGGCCATATCATATCACTTATATTGATTGCATGTGATGTTTATCCTTTATGCATCTTATTTTGCTTAGTTTGGCGGCAGCATTATTAGATGATCTCTCACTAAATTTCAAGGTATAAGTGTTCTCCCTGAGTATGCACCGTTGCGACAGTTCGTCGTGCCGAGACACCACGTGATGATCGGGTGTGATAAGCTCTATGTTCACATACAACGGGTGCAAGCCAATTTTGCACACGCAGAATACTCGGGTTAAACTTGACGAGCCTAGCATATGCAGATATGGCCTCGGAACACTGAGACCGAAAGGTCGAGCGTGAATCATATAGTAGATATGATCAACATAGTGATGGTCACCATTGAAAGCTACTCCATCTCACGTGATGATCGGACATGGTTTAGTTGATATGGATCCTGTGATCATTTAGATGACTAGAGGGATGTCTATCTAAGTGGGAGTTCCTAAGTAATATGATTAATTGAACTTTAAATTTATCATGAACTTAGTCCTGGTAGTATTAGCATATCTATGTTGTAGATCAATTGCTCACGATGTAGCTCCCCGTTTATTTTTGATATATTCCTACAGAAAAATAAGTTGAAAGATGATAGTAGCAATGATGTAGACTTGGTCCGTGATCTGAGGATTATCCTCATTGCTGCAAAGAAATATTATGTCCTTGATGCACCGCTAGGTGACAGACCTATTGCAGGAGCAGATGCAGACGTTATGAACGTTTGACAAAGCTCGGTATGATGACTACTTGATAGTTTAGTGCACCATGCTTTACCGCTTAGAACCGAGACTTCAAAAATGTTTTGAACGCCACGGAGCATATAAGATGTTCCAAGAGTTGAAATTGGTATTTCATACACATGCCCGTGTCAAGAGGTATGAGACCTCTGACAGTACTTTGCCTACAAGATGGAGGAGAATAGCTCAACCAGTGAGCATTTCTACCTCTTGAGCATGCGTTGGTTTTTCCCTTGAAGAGGAAAGGGTGATGCAGCAAAGTAGCGTAAGTATTTCCCTTAGTTTTTGAGAACCAAGGTATCAATCCAGTAGGAGGCCACACGTAAGTCCCTCGTACCTACACAAACAAATAAGAACCTTGCAACCAAAGCGATAAAGGGGTTGTCAATCCCTTCACGACCACTTTGAAAAGTGAGATCTGATAGAGAAGATAAGATAATTTTTTTGGTATTTTTATGATAAATAATAAAATTAAAGATTGCAAAATAACGGTAATAGAAATAGCTTGTTGACGGGAGATTAATATGATGGAAGATAGACCCGGGGGCCATAGGTTTCACTAGTGGCTTCTCTCAAGATAGCATAAGTATTACGGTGGGTGAACAAATTACTATCGAGCAATTGATAGAAAAGTGCATAATTCTGAGAATATCTAGGCATGATCATGTATATAGGCATCACGTCTGCAACAAGTAGACCGACTCCTGCCTGCATCTACTACTATTACCCCACACATCGACCGCTATCCAGCATGCATCTAGAGTATTAAGTTCATAAGAACAGAGTAATGCATTAGGTAAGATGACATGATGTAGAGGGATAAACTCAAGCAATATGATATAAACCCCATATTTTTATCCTCGATGGCAACAATACAATATGTGTCGTTTCCCTACTGTCACTGGGATCGAGCACCGCATGGTTGAACCCAAAGCTAAGCACTTCTCCCATTGCAAGAAAGATCAATCTAGTAGGCCAAACCAAACTGATAATTGCAAAGATAACCAATCATACATAAAAGAATTCAGAGAAGATTCAAATATTGTTCATAGATAATCTTGATCATAAAGCCACAATTCATCGGATCTCGACAAACACACCGCAAAAAGAGTTACATCAAAGAGATCTCCAAGAAGATCGACGAGAACTTCGTATTGAGATCCAAAAAGTGAGAACAAGCCATCTAGCTAATAACTATGGACCTGAAGGTTTATGGTAAACTACTCGAACATCATCGGAGAGGCTATAGTGTTGATGTAGAAGCCCTCCGTGATCGATGCCCCCTCCGGTGGAGCGCCGGAAAAGGCCCCAAGATGGGATCTCACGGGTACAGAAGGTTGCGGCGGTGGAAATAGGGTTTCGTGGTGCTCCTCGATGGTTTTGGGGTACGTAGGTATATATAGGAGGAAGAAGTAGGTCGGTGGAGCCACGAGGGGCCCACGAGGGTGGAGGGCACGCCCCCTGCCTCGTGGCCTCCTCGTTGGTTTCTTGACGTCCACTCCAAGTCCTCTGGATCACGTTTGTTCCAAAAATCACGCTCCCGAAGGTTTCATTCCGTTTGGACTCCGTTTGATATTCCTTTTCTGCGAAACACTGAAATTGGCAAAAACCGGCAATTTGCACTGGGCCTTGGGTTAATAGGTTAGTCCCAAAAATAATATAAAAGTGTATAAATAAGCCCATTAAACATCCAAAATAGAATATATAATAGCATGGAGCAATCAAAAATTATAGATACGTTGGAGACGTATCAAGCATCCCCAAGCTTAATTCCTGCTCGTCCTCGAGTAGGTAAATGATAAAAACAGAATTTTTGATGTGGAATGCTACTTAGCATATTATTCAATGTAATTTTCTTTATTGTGGCATGAATGTTCAGATCCGAAAGATTCAAGATAAAAGCTTAATGTTGACATAGAAATAATAATACTTCAAGCATACTAAAAAGCAATTATGTCTTCTCAAAATAACATAGCCAAAGAAAGCTCATCCGTACAAAATCATATAGTTTGGCCATGCTTCATTTTCATCACACAAGATGCTCTCATCTTGCACAACCCCGATGACAAGCCAAGCAATTGTTTCATACTTTAGTAATCTAAAAAAAATAACTTTCACGCAATACATGAGCGTGAGCCATGGATATAGCACTATGGGTGGAATAGAATATAATGATGGGGGTTGTGTGGAGAAGACAAAAAAGGAGAAAGTCTCACATTGACGCGGCTAATCAACGGGCTAGGGAGATGCCCATCAATTGATGTCAATGCAAGGAGTAGGGATTGCCATGCATCGGATGCACTAGAGATATAAATGTATGAAAGCTCAACAAAAGAAACTAAGTGGGTGTGCATCCAACTTGCTTGCTCACGAAGACCTAGGGCATTTGAGGAAGCCCATTGTTGGAATATACAAGCCAAGTTCTATAATGAAAAATTCCCACTAGTATATGAAAGTGACAAAACAAGAGACTCTCTATCTTAAAGATCATGGTGCTACTTTGAAGCACAAGTGTAGAAAAAGGATAGTAGCATTGTCCCTTTTTATTTCTCTTCTCTCTTTTTTGGGGCCTTTTTTTGGCCTTTTTTTTATTTGGACAATGCTCTATTAATGATGATCATCACACTTCTATTTATTTACAACTCGATGATTACAACTCGATACTAGAACAAAGTATGACTCTATATGAATGCCTCCGGCGGTGTACCGGGAAGGGCAATGAATCAAGAGTGACATGTATGAAATAATATGCATGGTGGCTTTGCCACAAATACGATGTCAACTACATGATCATGCAAGGCAATATGACAATGATGAAGCGTGTCATAATAGACGGAACGGTGGAAAGTTGCATGGCAATATATCTCGGAATGGCTACGGAAGTGCCATAATAGGTAGGTATGGTGGCTATTTTGACGAAGATATAAGGAGGTTTATCTGTGATAGAGCGTATCGTATCACGGGGTTTGGATGCACCGGCGAAGTTTGCACCAACTCTCAAGGTGAGAAAGGGCAATGCACGGTACCGAAGAGGCTAGCAATGATGGAAGGTTGAGAGTGCGCATAATCCATGGACTCAACATTAGTCATAAAGAACTCACATACTTATTGCAAAAATCTACAAGTCATCAAAAACCAAGCACTACGCGCATGCTCCTAGGGGGATATATTGGTAGGAAAAGACCATCGCTCGTCCCCGACCGCCACTCATAAGGATGATAATCAAAGAACACCTCATGTTTCAAATTTGTTACACAACGTTTACCATACGTGCATGCTACAGGACTTGCAAACTTCAACACAAGTATTTCTCAAATTCACAACTACTCAACTAGCACAACTTTAATATTATCACCTTTATATCTCAAAACAACTATCAAGTATCAAACTTCTCTTAGTATTCAACGCACTTTAAAGTGTTTATCTTGGATGCCTATCATATTAGGACTAATTTTATAACCAAAGCAAATTACCATGCTGTTCTAAAGGACTCTCAAAATAATATAAGTGAAGCATGAGAGATCAATAATTTCTATAAAATAAAACCACCACCGTGCTCTAAAAGATATAAGTGAAGCACTAGAGCAAAATTGTTTAGCTCAAAAGATATAAGTGAAGCGCATAGAGTATTCTAATAAATTCCGAATAATGCGTGTCTCTCTCAAAAGGTGTGTACAGCAAGGATGATTGTGGTGAACTAAAAGCAAAGACTCAAATCATACAAGACACTCCAAGCAAAACACATATCATGTGGTGAATAAAAATATAGCTCCAAGTAAAGTTACCGATCGACGAAGACAAAAGAGGGGATGCCTTCCGGGGCATCCCCAAGCTTAGGCTTTTGGGTTGTCCTTAGATTTTACCTTGGGGTGCCTTGGACATCCCCAAGCTTAGGCTCTTGCCACTCCTTGTTCCATAATCCATCAAATCTTTACCCAAAACATCACAACACAAAACTTAAAAGAAAATCTCGTGAGCTCCGTTAGCGAAAGAAAACAAAACACCACTTCAAGGTACTGTAATGAACTCATTCTTTATTTATATTGGTGTTAAACCTACTGTATTCCAACTTCTCTATGGTTCATAACCTCCTATACTAGCCATAGATTCATCAAAATAAGCAAACAACACACGAAAAACAGAATCTATCAAAAACAGAACAGTCTGTAGTAATCTGTACCTAACGCAAACTTCTGGAACTCCAAAAATTCTAAAATAAATTTCTGGACGTGAGGAATTTATCTATTAATCAGCTGCAAAAATAATCAACTAAATAGCACTCTCCAGTGAAAAGTTCTAACTAATCTCGTGAGCACTAAAGTTTCTGTTTTTTACAGCAAGATCAAAAAGACTTCACTCAAGTCTTCCCAAAGGTTCTACTTGGCACAAACACTAAATAAAACACTAAAAAACATCTAACCAGAAGCTAGATGTATTATTTATTCCTAAACAGAACCAAAAAGCAAGAAACAAAAATAAAATTGGGTTGCCTCCCAACAAGCGCTATCGTTTAACGCCCCTAGCTAGGTATAAAGGCAAGGATAGATCTAGGTATTGCCATCTTTGGCGGGCAATTCCTCAATAGAACACTTATAACCCTTAGGAGTTTCCTTCTTTTTATTAATTATTAAACCCCTAGGCAAGAAATCAAGAAAGTCATTTGTAGCAAAAGGTTCCTTAATGATAGCGAGAAGGTTGGGGTGAACTCTTATGGATTTGAGATCCGCATTTTCCTTACTAGAAGTTTCACCCTTATTTTTAGGAACATACATCAGTTTGGCAATTTAGCATTAGGAGGTTTTGGAGTATTTTTCCTGGAAGAAAAGGCTGACCCTAAGTTGGTAATAATATCCTCAATCTTATCAATTCTAATGGAATCTTGATCTATCTTTTCGTTAACCATGGGTTCCTTTTCTTTAAAAAATTTAAGAGCAACTCCTACCTTAGATCCGTATTGGGTAATTTGTATGCGGATCTTTTTATCCAAATTTTCAATCAACTCTACGGTGGCAACTTTATTTTCAATAATTTCAAGCCTTTGCATCACATGTTCCAAAGTTAAAATAGTTCCATTAACCAAAAGAGGTGGTGGGCCAAACAAATATATCATAGCATTATAAGTATCAAAAGTATGGCTACCCAAGAAATTCCCTCCAGTAATGGTATCAAGAATATATCTATTCCAAGGAGTGATGCCTACATAAAAATTGCGAAGAAGAACGGAAGTGGATTGCTTCCTAGTGGATCTATTTTGCGCATTGCAAATTCTGTACCAAGCATCTTTCAGATTTTCTCCCTCTCTTTGTTTCAAATTAAGAACTTCATTCTCGGGAGACAAAGGAGTAGATAAAGGACTAGCCATAACGACGAAGCAAGAAAAAAAGAGCCGAATGGAAAAGGAGGGCGAATAAAACGGCAAGGGTGAAGTGGGGGAGAGTAAAATGAGAGGCAAATGGCAAATAATGTAATGCGAGGGATAAGAGTTTGTGATGGGTACTTGGTATGTCGTGACTTGTGCGTAAACTCCCCGGCAACGGCGCCAGAAATGGCTCCTTGTCGGGAGATCAAATCTTGACTTGACTTGGTGTAAGCCTCCCCGGCAACGGCGCCAGAAATCCTTCTTGCTACCTCTTGAGCATGCGTTGGTTTTTCCCTTGAAGAGGAAAGGGTGATGCAGCAAAGTAGCGAAGTATTTCCCTCAGTTTTTGAGAACCAAGGTATCAATCCAGTAGGAGGCCACACGCAAGTCCCTCGTACCTACACAAACAAATAAGAACCTTGCAACCAACGCGATAAAGGGGTTGTCAATCCCTTCACGACCACTTGCAAAAGTGAGATTTGATAGAGATGATAAGATAATATTTTTGGTATTTTTATGATAAAGATTCAAAGTAAAGATTGAAAAATAAACGGTAACAGAAATAGCTAGTTGACGGGAGATTAATATGATGGAAAATAGACCCGGGGGGCATAGGTTTCACTAGTGGCTTCTCTCAAGATAGCATAAGTATTACGGTGGGTGAACAAATTACTGTCGAGCAATTGATGGAAAAGTGCATAATTATGAGAATATCTAGGCATGGTCATGTATATAGGCATCACGTCCGCAACAAGTAGACCGACTCCTGCCTCCATCTACTACTATTACTCCACACATCGCCCGCTATCCAGCATGCATCTAGAGTATTAAGTTCATAAGAACAGAGTAACGCATTAGGTAAGATGACATGATGTAGAGGGATAAACTCAAGCAATATGATATAAACCCCATCTTTTTATCCTCGATGGCAACAATACAATACGTGTCGTTTCCCCTACTGTCACTGGGATCGAGCACCGCATGGTTGAACCCAAAGCTAAGCACTTCTCCCATTGCAAGAAAGATCAATCTAGTAGGCCAAACCAAACTGATAATTGCAAAGATAACCAATCATACATAAAAGAATTCAGAGAAGATTCAAATATTGTTCATAGATAATCTTGATCATAAACCCACAATTCATCGGATCTCGACAAATGCACCGCAAAAAGAGTACATCGAATATATCTCCAAGAAGATCGAGGAGAACTTTGTATTGAGATCCAAAAAGAGAGAAGAAGCCACCTAGCTAATAACTATGAACCCGAAGGTCTGTGGTAAACTACTCACACATCGTCAGAGAGGCTATGGTGTTGATGTAGAAGCCCTCCATGATCGATGCCCCCTCCGGTGGAGTGCTGGAAAAGGCCCCAAGATGGGATCTCACAGGTACAGAAGGTTGCGGCAGTGGAAATAGGGTTTCGTGGTGCTCCTCGATGGTTTCGGGGTACTTAGGTATATATAGGAGGAGGAAGTAGGTCGGTGGAGCCACGAGGGGCCCACGAGGGTGGAGGGCGCGCCCAGGGGGGTAGGCACGCCCTCCTGCCTCGTGGCCTCCTCGTTGATTTCTTGACGTCCACTCGAAGTCCTCTGGATCACGTTTGTTCCAAAAATCACGCTCCCGAAGGTTTCATTCCGTTTGGACTCCGTTTGATATTCCTTTTCTGCGAAACACTGAAATAGGCAAAAAAAAAACAGCAATTTGCACTGGGCCTTGGGTTAATAGGTTAGTCCCAAAAATAATATAAAAGTGTACAAATAAGCCCATTAAACATCCAAAACATAATATATAATAGCATGGAGCAATCAAAATTATAGATAAGTTGGAGACGTATCAAGCATGTGCTCAAATTGTCCGGGTACTACAATTGCTTGAATCAAGTGGGAGTTAATCTTCCAGATAAGATAGTAATTGACAAAGTTCTCTAGTCACTATCACCAAGTTACTAGAACTTCGTGATGAACTATAATATGCAAGGGATGACGAAAGTAATTCCCGAGCTCTTCGCGATGCTGAAATCAGCGAAGGTAGAAATCAAGAAAGAGCATCAAGTGTTGATGGTTAACAAGACCACTAGTTTCAAGAAAAGGGCAAAGGGATTGAAAGGGAACTTCAAGAAGAATGACAAGCATGTTGTCACTCCCGTGAAGAAACCCAAAGCTAGACTTAAGCCTGAAATTGAGTGCTTCTACTGCAAGGGATTAATCACTGGAAGCGGAACTACCCCAAATAATTGGTGAATAAGAAGGATGGCCAAGTGAACAAAAGTATATTTGATATACATGTTATTGATGTGTCCTTTACTAGTGTTTATAGCAACCCATCAGTATTTGAGACTGGTTTTGTTGCTAAGAATAGTAAGTCGAAACGGGAGTTGCAAAATAAATAGAGACTAGTTAAGGGCGAGGTGATGATGTGTGTTGGAAGTGATTCCAAGGTTGATAAGATCACCATCTCACACTCCCTTTACCTTCGGGATTAGTCTTGAACCTAAAATAAATGTTATTTGGTGTTTGCGTTGAGCATGAATATGATTGGATCATTTTTATTGCAATACGATTATTAATTTAAGTCAAAGAATAATTGTTGTTCTATTTAGATGAATAAAACCTTCTATGGTCATACACTCAATATAAATGGTTTATTGAATCTCGGTCATAGTGGTACACATATTCATAAATATTGAAGCCAAAAGATGCAAAGTTAATAATGATAGTGCAACTTATGTGTGGCACTGCCGTTTAGGTCATATTGGTGTAAAGCGCATGAAGAAACTCCATGTTGATGGGCTTTTGGAATCACTTGATTATGAATCACTTGATGCTTGCGAACCATGCCTCATGGGCAAGATGACTAAGACTCCGTTCTCCAGTACAATGGTGCAAGCAACTGACTTATTGGAAATAATACATACTGATGTATGCGGTCGATGAGTGTTGAGGCTCGCGGCTGGTATCGTTATTTTCTGACCTTCACAGATGATTTGAGCAGATATGGGTATATCTACTTGATGAAACATAAGTCCGAAACATTTGAAAAGTTCAAAGAATTTCAGAGTGAAGTGGAAAATCATCATAATAAGAAAATAAAGTTTCTATGATCTAATCACGGAGACGAATATTTGAGTTACGAGTTTCGTCTTCATTTGAAACAATGTGGAATAGTTTCGCAACTCACGCCACGTGGAACACCACAACGTAATGGTGTGTCCGAACGTCATAACCGTACTTTATTAGATATGGTGCGATCTATGATGTCTCTTACCGATTTACCACAATCGTTTTGGGGTTATGCATTAGAGATAGCTGCATTCACGTTAAATAGGGCACCGTCTAAATCCGTTGAGACGACATAGTATGAACTGTGGTTTAGCAAGAAACCTAAGCTGTCATTTCTTAAAGTTTGGGGTTGCGATGCTTATGTGAAAAAGTTTCAACCTGATAAGCTCAAACCCAAATCGGAGAAATGCGTCTTCATAGGATACCCAAGGGAGACTGTTGGGTACACCTTCTATCACAGATCCAAAGGCAAGATATTCATTGCTAAGAATGGATCCTTTCTAGAGAAGGAGTTTCTCTCGAAAGAAGTGAGTGGGAGGAAAGTAGAACTTGATGAGGTAATTGTACCTGCTCCCGAATTGGAAAGTAGTTCATCACAGAAATCAGTGAGGAAGCGATGATGAGCCTAGATTCCGCGAAATGGCTTGAGGCCATGAAATCTGAGATAGGATCCATGTATGAGAACAAAAGTGTGGACCTTGGTGGACTTGCCCGATGATCGGCAAGCCATTAAGAATAAATGGATCTTCAAGAAGAAGACGGACGCTGATGGTAGTGATAGTATCTACAAAGCTCGAATTGTCGAAAAAGGTTTTCGACAAGTTCAAGGTGTTGACTATGATGAGATTTTCTCACTCGTATCGATGCTTAAGTTTGTCCGAATCATGTTAGCAATTGCTGCATTTTATGAAATCTGGCAAAATGGATATCAAAACTGCATTCCATAATGGATTTACTAAAGAAGAGTTGTATATGATGCAACCAGAAGGTTTTGTCAATCCTAAAGGTGCTAACAAAATGTGCAAGCTCCAGCGATCCATCTATGGACTGGTGCAAGCACCTCGGAGTTGGAATATACGCTTTGATGAGTTGATCAAAGCATACAGTTTTATACAGACTTGCAGTGAAGCCTGTATTTACAAGATAGTGAGTGGGAGCACTACAACTTTTATGATAAGTATATGTGAATGACATATTGTTGATCGGAAATGATGTAGAATTTTCTGGAAAGCATAATGGAGTGTTTGAAAGGAGTTTTTCAAAGAAATACCTCGGTGAAGCTGCTTACATATTGAGCATCCAGATCTATAGAGATAGATCAAGACGCTTGATAAGTTTTTTCAATGAGTACATACCTTGATAAGAATTTGAAGGAGTTCAAAATGGATCAATCAAAGAAGGAGTTCTTGCCTGAGTTGTAAGGTGTTCAGTTGAGTAAGACTCAAAGCTCGACCACGGCAGAAGATAGAGAGAGAATGAAAGTCATTCCCTATGCCTCAGCCATTGGTTCTATAAAGTATGCCATGTTGTGTACCAGACCTATTGTATACCCTGCCCTTAGTTTGGCAAGCGAGTACAATTTTGATCTAGGAGTAGATCACTAGACAACGGTTAAAATTATCCTTAGAGGACTAAGGAAATATTTCTCGGTTATGGAGGTGATAAAGAGTTTGTCGTAAAGAGTTACGTCGATGCAAGCTTTGACACCGATCTGGATGACTCTAAGTCACAATCCAGATACATATTGAAAGTGGGAGCAATTAGCTAAAGTAGCTCCATGCAGAGCATTGTAGACATATAAATTTGCAAAATACATACGGATCTGAATGTGGCAGACCCATTGACTAAACTTATCTCACAAGCAAAAGATGATCACACCTTAGTACTCTTTAGGTGTTAATCACATGGCGATGTGAACTAGATTACTGACTCTAGTAAACCCTTTGGGTATTGGTCACATGGCGATGTGAACTATAGAGTGTTTAAATCACATGGCGATGTAAACTAGATTATTGACTCTAGTGCAAGTGGGATACTGAAGGAAATATGCCCTAGAGGCAATAATAAAGTTGTTATTTATATTTCCTTATATCATGATAAATGTTTATTATTCATGCTAGAATTGTATTAACCGGAAACTTAATACATGTGTGAATACATAGACAAAACAGAGTGTCCCTAGTGTGCCTCTACTTGACTAGCTCGTTAATCAAAGATGGTTAAGTTTCCTAGCCATAGACATGTGTTGTCATTTTGATGAACGGGATCACATCATTAGAGAATGATGTGATGGACAAGACCCATCCGTTAGCTTAGCATAATGATCGTTTAGTTTTATTGCTATTGCTTTCTTCATGACTTATACATGTTCCTCTGACTATGAGATTATGCAACTCCGAATAACGGAGGAACACCTTGTGTGCTATCAAACGTCACAACGGAACTGGGTGATTATAAAGATGCTCTACAGGTGTCTCCGATGGTGTTTGTTGAGTTGGCATAGATCGAGATTAGGATTTGTCACTCCGAGTATCGAAGAGGTATCTTTGGGCCCTCTCGGTAATGATCATCACTATAAGCCTTGCAAGCAATGTGAGTAATGAGTTAGTTGCGGGATGACGGATTACGGAACGAGTAAAGAGACTTGCCGGTAACGAGATTGAACTAGGTATGATGATACCGACGATCGAATCTCGGGCAAGTAACATACCGATGACAAAGGGAACAACGTATGTTGTTATGCGGTTTGACCGATAAAGATCTTCGTAGAATATGTAGGAGCCAATATGAGCATCCAGGTTCCGCTATTGGTTATTGACCGGAGATGTGTCTCCGTCATGTCTACATAGTTCTCGAACCCGTAGGGTCCGCACGCTTAACGTTTGATGATGATTTGTATTATGAGTTATGTGATTTGATGTACCGAAGTTTGTTCGGAGTCCCGGATGAGATCACGGACATGACGAGGAGTCTCGAAATGGTCGAGAGGTAAAGATTCATATATTGGAAGGTTGCATTCGGACATCGGAATGGTTCCGAGTGATTCAGGCATTTTTCCGGAGTGCCCGGAGGTTAGCGGAACCCCCCGAGGAAAGATATGGGCCTTATGGGCCATAGGAGGGAGGCTAACCAGCCCACAAGGGGCTGGTGCGCCCCCTGAGGTAGTCCTGCACCACGGGGTCCTCGGGCGTCCGGCCTGTTGGCTATGGGCCGGACTGGTGGGCTGTGAAGATACAAAGACCGAAGACTCTACCCATGTCCGGATGGGACTCTCCTTGGTGTGGAAGGCAAGCTTGGCGACCAAATATGAAGATTCCTTTCTCTGTAACCGACTTGGTGTAACCCTAGTACCCTCCGGTGTCTATATAAACCGGAGGGCTTGGTCCGTAGAGCATATATACAATTATAGTCAGACAGGCTAGACTTCTAGGGTTTTAGCCATTATGATCTCGTGGTAGATCAATTCTTGTAATACTCATATTCATCAAGATCAATCAAGCAGGAAGTAGGGTATTACCTCCATAGAGAGGGCCCAAACCTGGGTAAACATTGTGTCCCATGGCTCCTGTTACCATCGACCTTAGACACAAAGTTCGGGACCCCCTACCCGAGATCCGCCGGTTTTGACACTGACATTGGTGCTTTCATTGAGAGTTCCGCTGTGACGTCGAAGACATGGTTGATGGCCCGCCTTGTTGTCAAGGATAATATCACCTCCGGAGGAGCCCTGGCTCTGGGCCAGACCCTCCAACTCTACCATGACCGCCTGTTCGGCCGTTAAGCCGACGATGACCTCTCAAGTCATCGAAAATCGTCTCCGCGTTGATTCCGAATACTCCAAACGGATGGATCCGACGGAGTTGTCGTCTTTAAACGAACTCCTAGGTCGCATCGCCGCCTTGGGGTCGCTACAGACTATGATCGGATTGGGCTTAAACCTGATCAGAGAGAAATCAAATCTCCGTCGATCACCCATCAGATAGCGGTAGTGGAGGAGCAAGACAATAACTCTTCCCCTATATTGAGGACGAACTATGTTCGGATTTCCGATCTCAAGGAGCCGGATACCTGTCCGCGGAACAACGCGCCCTGCCCTCCGAACCTAGAATCGGACGATGGGCCTAAAACGTCAGTTCATATCCCGGAGTCCGAACCATTAAGTTCGGAAGATTTATAAACTCCAGATCCCAAATCGGGTCAGGGTTCAGATTTAAAACCACCCACCCACCCAGCTATACGCGATCTTATCTACATACGACATCAGTCTCAGGAAACGGTCCATCACTTTTGGGCCAGATTCCTCCTTGTCAAAGATAAGATTAAAGATTGTCGCGACGGAGACGCAATCTCAGCGTTCCGCAACAATTGCATGGATGAAGGAATCCTCAACGCCATCAACCTCCATCGCGTATCACACTTCACAGACTTGGCAAACATAGTACACTAGTACTGCACAATGGAAAGCGCCTGGAAAACTCGGGCAGCCTGCTGGGAACCACCGGTTCCCACCAAACCCCTCGTTCAGGTGAAAAGGACGCACCCTCATGGCACTCCCGGCCCAATAATAAAGAAATACAAGCCCATTACAGGGCACGGAACCGTTCTGGAGGCATGGCTCGATGGGCCATGCAAAATACACACAACACCGGATACCATATCAACCCACAGCCTTAGAGCATGTTGGATACTCCTGCAAGTGGCCAAGAGAGGCAAGGACATCCTCACCAAAAACACCGCAGAGCAGCATCCCCCAGAAGACGACGACCTCAGAGTACTGGCGGTCTTCGAGACCTTCACTTCAAATAATAAGCGCAAAAGGGCACTCCGCGACCTCGCCGAAGTCTGCCAAATCTCAGCAATAAACCCTTGGAACAACACGACCATAACCTTTAATGCCGGTGACGAACCAAAATTTAGAATAGTCCGGGCACCAGCTGCCTTGGTCCTCAGTCCGATCGTGGACAGCTTTCGGCTCACCAAGGTTCTCATGGACGGCGGCAGCGGACTATACCTCATTTACGAGGATACACTCAGCAAAATGGAAATAGACAGGAGCCCCATCGAGCAAAGTAGCACGACCTTCCGAGGAATTATTCCCAGTCGGGAGGCGCGATTCGCGGGAAAATCATGCTGGACGTGGTATTCGGCACATCCGAGAACTATCGGTCCGAAGAAATAACCTTCCAAGTGGCCCCTTTCAATAGTGGATATCATGCCCTATTGGGGCAAGATGCATTCGCATGCTTCCAAGCTATACCTCACTACAGGTATATGAAGCTCAAGATGCCTGGGCCCAACGGCATAATCACTCTCGCCAGTGAACCGGACATAGCACTCCACGCCGAAAATAAAACCGCATCCTTGGCCCTTGAGGCATTATCTGAAGCCCTCGCGGCCGAAGAATTAACCGCATTACGCTCCACGGTGAATAGGGACAACGTAATCCTGGACAAACGACCCAAATCCACCTCCTTCAAACCAGCAGAAGAAATAGTCAAATTCCAAGTGCACCCAACAGACCCCAAGAAGACAACATCTATTGGGGCACAACTAGACCCAACGTTCGATGCCGCGCTACGAGAGTTCCTGCGCGAGATCTGGGACATATTCGCCTGGCACCCTTCTGATATGCCAGGAATCCCACGCAGGTTGGCCGAACACAACCTCAATATATTGAAGGGATATAAACTGGTCAAACAAACACTGCGGCGCTTTTCCGAACCCAAACGTCAAGCTATGGGGGAGGAGCTAGCCAAGCTAATCGAGGCCGGATTCATTAGAGAAATAAAACACCCGGACTGGCTAGCAAACCTAGTGATGGTACCAAAGAAGGACAAATCCTGGCGCCTGTGCGTCGATTTCAAAGACCTCAACAAGGCCTGCCCTAAGGATCACTTCCCCTCCCTCGCATCGATCAGATTATTGATGCAACCGCAGGACACTACTCACTGTGCTTCCTCGACGCATACTCCGGATACCATCAAATAAAGATGAAGGAGTCAGGTCAAGCCGCAACGGCATTCATTACCCCATATGGGCCTTTCTGCTTTAACACTATGCCTTTCGGGCTCAAAAACACTGGCGCCACTTACCGACGCATGATTCAAACATGCTTGGAGAAACAGATCGGCAAGACAGTCAAAGCATATGTGGATGACGTCGTCATCAAAACCAGGCACGTCGAGTCATTGATAGACGATCTACGTCTTACATTCGACAACCTCCGTACATATGACATCAAGCTCAATCCGGAAAAGTGTGTTTTCGGCGTCCCCATCGGAAAACTGTTGGGCTTCATCGTTTCCAATAGAGGAATTGAGGCAAATCCAGCAAAAATACGAGCTTTGTCACAATTGGCTACGCCAACAGACCTTAAACAGGTCCAAAAACTTGCGGGATGCGTGGCAGCTTTAAGCCGCTTTATCTCCAGATTGGGAAAAAAGCATTGCCACACTACCGCCTTCTCCGACGCACCGACCACTTCGAGTGGACGGATGCAGCAACGGCCGGACTGGAGGAAATAATGGCCCTTCTAGCGAGCAACCCAATCCTGGGCGCGCCAAATGTCAGCGAACCCATGTTATTATCATATCGGCAACACACCAGGTGGTGAGTGTCGTGCTCGTTGTCGAGCGAGAGCAGGACGGACACAAGTTCCCACTCCAGAAACCGGTATACTATGTATCCACTGTCCTCACACCATGCGAATCTCGGTACCCTCATTACCAAAAAATAGCATACGCGGTCTTCATGGCATCCCGGAAGCTACGGCACTACTTTCAAGAGTGCTCGATCACGGTGGCCTCCAAAGTACCACTCAATGACATAATAAACAACCGTGATGCGATAGGCCGGATTGCTAAGTGGGCCATTGAGCTCCTTCCATTCGACATAACATACAAACCGCGCTGGGCCATCAAATCCCAAGTATTGGCTGACTCTGTCGCCGAATGGACAAAGGCCGAACTCCCTAAAGAGTACGGCACGTATTCCAACTGGGTTATGTACTTTGATGGTTCCAAAATGCTAGCGGGGTTAGGGGCGGGCGTTGTCCTAACGTCCCCCACTGGAGACATAGTTCAGTACGTACTCCAAATATTATACACAGACTCCAACAATGCAGCCGAATACGAGGCCTTGTTGCATGGGCTTCGGATGGATGTCTCCATGGGCATACAACGCCTGGAAGTGCGCGGGGACTCAAACCTTGCAATATCTCAGATAAATGGAGATTTCGATGCCAAAGATCCGAGAATGGCAGCTTACCGCAATGCCGTTCTTAAAATCTCGGCCCGTTTTGAGGGGCTCGAGTTCCGTCATGTGGCTTGAGAAAGTAATCAAGCGGAGGACATCCTTGCTTGCATCGGCGCCAAGCGCGACCCCGTCCCACCTAACATCTTTCTGGAAAGGCTTTTCAAGCCGTCCGTGGTGTGGCAAGGGGAAAGCGGCAACAACAGTCCGGACCCAACTATAACCTCAGATACCGAACACACCGATATCATCGGGGGCTCAGCCACCGAAATAACACCATCGGCCCATCTCATAATGGCAGTCATTGCCCCATGGACCGAACCCTTCTTGGCCTACCTTAATAGGCGAGAACTCCCTGAGGATCAGAATGAGGCTCACCGGATTGTCCGGCACTTGCCTACAAGGTCCATGATGGGGAACTCTACAAGAAAAGTGCTACCGGAGTACTCCAAAGATGTATCTCCGAGGAAGAGGGGTGGCAGCTCTTGACTGAAATTCACGCCGGCCTCGGTGGTCACCACGCCGTGGCTCAGGCCCTTGTCAGCAAGGCCTTCCGTACAGGTTTCTATTGGCCAACGGCCCGAGCAGACGCACAGGACCTTGTCCAACGTTGCGTCGGATGCCAGCTCTTCGCCAACCAGAGCCACATGCCACCCACCGCTCTACAAACAATCCCCATCACTTGGCCTTTTGCGGTCTGGGGACTTGATATGGTTGGACCCCTTAAAGGAGGAAGCCATAAGAAAAAATATCTGCTGGTCATGGTGGATAAATTCACTAAGTGGATAGAGGCCAAGCCCATTAAAACGGCTGAGGCCGGGCCAGTGATAGACTTTATATCCAGCGTTGTACACCATTATGGTGTCCCACACAACATCATCACCGATAACGGCTCCAATTTCACAACCGATGAGGTGAAAAGCTGGTGCGCCAATCTGGGCATTAAGCTCGATTATGCCTCCGTCTATCACCCGCAAACAAACGGTCAAGTCGAACGAGCCAATGGTCTTATTATGAGCGGCATCAAGCCTAGACTAGTGCGGTCTTTGAAAGAATCAGACAAGCACTGGGTTGAGGAGCTCAACTCCGTACTCTGGGGGCTGCGGACCACGCCCAATCGCACTACCGGATATACACCTTTCTTCATGGTGTACGGCGCAGAGGCCGTGTTACCCTGCGACATTATTCATGACTCACCTCGAGTGCGCATGTACGAAGAGAGAGAGGCCGAGCTTGATCGGCAGGACAGCTTAGATGCCCTGGAGGAGGATCGCGGCATTGCAAAAGCCCGTTCCGCATTTTATTAATAGCAGGCTCGCAGGTATCAAAGCAGAGAAGTGCAGGCCAAGACTTCTAATGTTGGCGAACTTGTTCTATGCCTGCCAGAGAAGAAAAAGGACAAACTCAAGCCCACATGGGAGGGTCCCTTCATTATTGAAGAAGTTCTCACCGGAGGAGCATACCGCCTGCGTGATGCGTCAGACAATCACCTAGAGCCAAACCCCTGGAACGCGGCCAGACTCCGAAGATTCTATGCCTAGCGCCGGACTCTTTGTTCGTCTCCTTCTCCCTATTGTTTCCATTACTTTTGCCTCTCTTTTCGCTTTTTCTTTTCTTAACCTTAAAGCTTTTCGTGCGGCTAAACCATGTGCTTATGATATACAAAGAGTCAATTATACCTGGGGGCTTCTTTGACAGAAGCTTATTATTGTTATTTTTGAGCATCAAGCTCATCACATATGTGCGTTTTCCCCGTATGTACCTTTTCTTCGCCATTATATGCATCGATATGACTTAAGTTTTGGCCAAGCTGGGTTGCCTGGCTCCTGTGCTTATGCCGTACGTTCCCATTAGTTCGGCTAGGGCATAAAGGGAGCACCTCTGCGATTGTTACTGCTGGGTCATCCGGATGTGTACCTCAGACTGGGTGAAGCCGAAAGCTAGCGTTCTTCAGGGAATATTCGATCGGCAAACTAAAGATGTTTTTACAGTCATTAAAATATGAACCCCCAGATGTTGAATATACTGCAATTTTTTCAATCGCAGTTCGGCGTGCACGTTAACGCATGTATACCCAGGGAAAGGAACCCTTAACGGAATTATTCTCTCTGGAAGATGTTTCTTACAATCACAATGTAATATAACATAGCTAGCCGGATACAACTTGTCTGTTCAAGCAACTATGACCCCTGCGCCTGGTTTCCACGCATACCCTGGTATATTCTGCCGCCCAGGTATTCGAAAACACTCTGCACCTTCGGGTCCAGAGGTCGAAGCGAAAAGGTCTGCCATGACAATCGTTTTACAGTCCGGCTAGGGACAAATAAGTCAAGGAAAGTACATATTCACTTGGACTCATAAATTTCCTCCTCTATATCGTCTAACAGGTTGTCTAACTTACAATCCTGTTGGGAATATCTGGCGGCTACTTCTACTTGGTCATATACCAAATTCACGGGAATTTCTTTCCCATCTGACCCTAGAGGTCCGACCCGGGCCATATGATTTGGATCAAGCTTGGTATACCGTATTTTTACCATGGCCCAGGCTTCTCGTGCACCTTCCCGGCAGGCCGACATCTTCCATAATCGGAAGCGCCGCCGCGCTCCCTTGAATAGCTCTATAAGCTCCTCCATCCTTCCTTGAGGGGAGGCGGATGGCCACAAGGCCTTGGCAACACTTCGCATCGCCTGCCGAGCTTGCTTGTGCATTTGCGACAGCTCTTGTAGCAGATCGCCCGAGACTCCGGACATCTCCTCTTCGGGACGGCCGGTCAGCTTACCTACAGATGTAATTCTGTCAGTCCCTTTAATCTCCGAACTACACGGAGTTAAGTGTGACCACATACCAAATATGCCGCCGCGTAGCCTCTTATTTTTCTTTACGGAATCAGCCAGCTGGGCACGTACATCTTTCAGTTCTTTGCCTAGCTGGGTGTGGGCATCCTGCAGCTTGTTCTTCTCAGCTCTGACTCATGTCAGCACACATTCACCTGTGGCCAGCAGTCTTTTGGCTTCTTGTCCTTCCGCTTGGACGGCTTTTAGTTGATCCTTTAGTTGATCTGACGATCCTGCCATAAGATGAGCAACATTGTTAGCATTGCCGGTATATAATTATGTTTTCTCGATGGAGGGGAATATTAGTAGGTGATGCCTTCTTGGATTCCTCCAGTTCGGCGGTAGCAGCAGTTAGCTGGGTCCGACACTTTTCTAGTTCCTGGGACAACAGGCTGTTCTTCTCCGTAAGCGCCTGGTTATACAATGATCCTTAAATCAGTTCTATCAACTGCTTCAAGTCTCGGGGGCTACTGGTATATGATTATCAGTTTTGTATAAAATAGATTTATCTGCATATCTTTGGCTCTGGCAAGTCCGTCTCGAGCAGCTTGGATATATGCATCAGCCGAGCTGAAGGCACTGAATGCCTCGTTCGTAAAGCCGGGGCCGCGTAGAACGGCTCTCCGGCGCCGATGATTCATGGCGCTCTCCACTTCCGAGTTTGTGACGGATACATCATCCGACTCCTCCGCCGAAGGACAATCCGGCATCACTGCCGTATCAGCCCCTGCCTTTAAAGTAGGGTCGGGAACCTGACTCGTGGAGGCGCGGCTGGCGGGATTCCCGGACATAGTCTGGCGAACGCTTTTCCTGATAAAACACATCGGATAATGTCACAGTTGGATGTGACTGCCAAGGGGCATATTCACAAATCAATACCTCTTCGATGAAGGCTCAGCCGCGTCTTCATTAGCCTTCCTCTTCGAAGGCTTGCCCGGTGTAGGGGCCGCTCTCTTTGGAGTTGCCTCTTGGATAGCATGGCGCGCCGAGCGCCTCCCCTTTTGAGCACGAGACAGTGCGGTGGGTGAGGCAGAACGAGAGAACTCTTTCGGAGGAGATGTCTCCTGATTACTTACGTGTGAAGCAGGGAGAAGGCCGGGGTAATCGGCGGTGATGGCCACTTCCGTGTCGTCATAGCTCGCCTGGTAAAACACTCCGTCCTCGAGCACCACGAATATATCCGGATCCTCTTCAAATCCGTGTTCAAGGTCCCGGTTGTGGCCCTCTGGCTGCGGGGGGGCTGTGAAGCCCCTCGGAGATCTTTCGCCAGTGCTGTTATGAATGGACGGACCGATATTCATTGAAAGTGGTTTAGGGAGTGGAGTGAGTAGAGCAGAGGGGTGGGGACTTACCCAGCTTGGAGGATTGTACATGCAAAATCCATCTCTGCGCTTGATACGAAAAAATTCCTTTTCCTCCCCTTTGAACAGTTCGGCCAATATTTTGGCCAGAGCCGCGGGGTGTCCGGACCCTTCCTGCCGCAGCGGGAGACGTCATCCTCCCCATTGTAGTGCCACATGGGAAGCCCTCTGTATTGGAGTGGCTGAACCCCCCGCACTATGGAAGTCGCCATTACCTCGACTATTGATAATCCGGACTGGGCGAGCGTCTTTATCTTGCTCATGAGCTGACGAACTTCCGCACTATCTTCCTCCTCGAGACTCCGGGGGCGCCAGCTGTGGCGTTTCTTCAAAGGAACTCTTGTGAACTCAGAAAGACCCCTCCGAACTGGGTCAGGAAGTGCGACGTCCTCGATATAGAACCATTTGGACGGCCATTCTTCGGATGCTTTCTTCGGTGTGCCGGACAAGTATCCGGTCTCGGCGATGCGCCATACCTCGGCTCCGCCCACTTCAAATATAGATCCCTCGTGGTTACGCGGGACGACACAAAATAGCTTTCTCCACAGTTCAAAATGGGCCTCACAACCCAGGAACAGTTCGCAAAGAGCAACGTAACCTGCAATGTGCAGGATGGAGGCAGGAGTGAAGTTGTGTAGTTGAAGGCCATAATACTCCAGAAGCCCTCGGAGGAACGGATGAATTGGGAATCCGACGCCTCTTAGCAAGTAAGGGACGAAGCACACTCGTTCCCCCCCAGATGGATTGGGGAAGCTCTCCGCTTGTACCTCGTCATTGAAGGAGGTCAACCCTGCCCGAACCGGGACCAGATCCGCGGGGGGAAGAAATCCGTGTGTTTGTAGCTTCACTAGCTGACCGTGGGATACGGAACATTTCTCCCAATCGCCTTTTTCCGGGGTGCAGGGACGGGAGGAGGAGCTGGGAGCGTTAGCCATGTTGGAGTGGTCTTTCCTAGCAAGCTTTGAGGATTTTTCCGCGTGGTGCTGAATGGATCTGAGATCCAATCTCTTTAAATAGACACTCCTCCTTGCACGGCCGGGGTGTTATGTGTAAAAATGCCCTGACCTCTCGCATTAGCTCGACACGTGGAAGCTGAAGTTGTTGATACACATAAGCCGAGGGGTATGACATTAAATGGAAAGCCGAATACATCACTTTGAAGTCATCGGAGGAGGAACCCGCCTTGCAATGCCGAAGACAATCTGTGCGCCATACACCTCGTCATTGAAGCCTAGTTCGGGGGCTACTGAGGGAGTCCTGCCCTACGGGGTCCTCGGGCATCCAGCCTGTTGGCTATGGGCCGGACTAATGGGTTGTGAAGATACAAAGATCGAAGACTCTACCCGTGTCCGGATGGGACACTCCTTGGTGTGGAAGGCAAGCTTGGCGACCAAATATGAAGATTCCTTTCTCTGTAACCGACTTGGTGTAACCCTAGTACCCTCCGGTGTCTATATAAACCGGAGGGCTTGGTCCGTAGAGCATATATACAATTATAGTCAGACAGGCTAGACTTCTAGGGTTTTAGCCATTATGAT
Organism: Triticum aestivum; assembly: GCF_018294505.1. Lineage (NCBI taxonomy): Eukaryota > Viridiplantae > Streptophyta > Magnoliopsida > Poales > Poaceae > Triticum > Triticum aestivum. Next base: position 457,244,147 of record NC_057799.1, read on the forward strand.
CTCGTGGTAGATCAATTCTTGTAATACTCATATTCATCAAGATCAATCAAGCAGGAAGTAGGGTATTACCTCCATAGAGAGGGCCCAAACCTGGTTAAACATTGTGTCCCCTGTCTCCTGTTACCATCCACCTTAGACGCATAGTTCGGGACCCCCTACCCGAGATCCGCCGGTTTTGACACCGACACCCCCCATAAGGGAGGAGGCCGAATTGGACTTGGGAAGGGGCGCCACCCCCCTTTCCTTCTCCTACTCCCTCTCCTTCCCCTTTTCCCCCTCCGGTAGAAGGAAAAAGGGTGGGGCCGATGAAGGAAATATGCCCTAGAGGCAATAATAAAGTTATTATTTATTTCCTTATTTCATGATAAATGTTTATTATTCATGCTATAATTGTATTAACCGGAAACATAATACATGTGTGAATACATAGACAAACAGAGTGTCACTAGTATGCCTCTACTTGACTAGCTCGTTGATCAAAGATGGTTGTGTTTCCTAACCATAGACAAAGAGTTGTCATTTGATTAACGAGATCACATCATTAGGAGAATGATGTGATTGACTTGACCCATTCCGTTAGCTTAGCACTTGATCGTTTAGTATGTTGCTATTGCTTTCTTCATGACTTATACATGTTCCTATGACTATGAGATTATGCAACTCCCGTTTACCGGAGGAACACTTTGTGTGCTACCAAACGTCACAACGTAACTGGGTGATTATAAAGGTGCTCTACAGGTGTCTCCGAAGGTACTTGTTGGGTTGGCGTATTTTGAGATTAGGATTTGTCACTCCGATTGTCGGAGAGGTATCTCTGGGCCCTCTCGGTAATGCACATCACTTAAGCCTTGCAAGCATTGCAACTGATGAGTTTGTTGCAGGATGATGTATTACGGAACGAGTAAAGAGACTTGCCGGTAACGAGATTGAACTAGGTATTGAGATACCGACGATCGAATCTCGGGCAAGTAACATACTGATGACAAAGGGAACAACGTATGTTGTTATGCGGTCTGACCGATAAAAGATCTTCGTAGAATATGTGGGAGCCAATATGAGCATCCAGGTTCCGCTATTGGTTATTGACCGGAGACGTGTCTCGGTCATGTCTACATAGTTCTCGAACCCGTAGGGTCCGCACGCTTAAAGTTTCGATGACAGTTATATTATGAGTTTATGTTTTGATGTACCGAAGGTATTTCGGAGTCCCGGATGAGGTCGGGGACATGACGAGGAGTCTCTAAATGGACGAGACGTAAAGATCGATATATTGGACGAATATATTCGGACTTCGGAAAGGTTCCGAGTGATTCGGGTATTTATCGGAGTACCGAAGAGTTACGGGAATTCGCCGGGGAGAAGTATTGGACCTTATTGGGCCATACGGGAATAGAGGAGAGAGGCCAAAAGGAAGGAGGCGCGCACCCCCCCCCCTCTGGTCCGAATTGGACAAGGGGTGCAGCCCCCTTTTCCTTCTCCCTCTCCCCCTCTTTCCTTCTCTCCTACTCCAACAAGGAAAGGAGGAGTCCTACTCCCGGTGGGAATAGGACTCCCCCCTTGGCGCGCCCTCCTCCTTGGCCGGCCGCCTCCCCCCTTGCTCCTTTATATACGGGGGCAGGGGGCACCCCATAGACACAACAAATTATCTCTTGATCTCTTAGCCGTGTGCGGTGCCCCCCTCCACCATAATCCACCTCGATAATATCGTAGCGGTGCTTAGGCGAAGCCCTGCGTCGGTAGAACATCATCATCGTCACCACGCTGTCGTGCTGACGAAACTCTCCCTCAGCACTGGGCTGGATCGGAGTTCGAGGGACGTCATCGGGCTGAACGTGTGCTGAACTCGGAGGTGCCGTGCGTTCGGTACTTGATCGGTCGGATCGTGAAGACGTACAACTACATCAACCGCGTTGTGCTAACGCTTCCGCTTTCGGTCTACGAGGGTACGTGGACAACACTCTCCCCTCTCGTTGCTATGCATCACCATGATCTTGCGTGTGCGTAGAATTTTTTTGAAATTACTACGTTCCCCTACAGCCGAATCCTACTAGGACAGGAGTCCTAGTAGGACTCCCCTCTCCCTGGCGCGCCCCTTGTTGGCTCATTGCTATGCGTCACCTAAATAGATCTTGCGTGATCGTAGGAAAATTTTGAAATTACTGCGTTCCCCAACATGTATATGTTTTACCGAACCTAGAGGGTCACAAGCTTAAGGTAATCATGATCTGCTGAGTGTTAGTAGGACGGGAGTAACGAGAAAGTATTTTTTAAATTGCTTCATTAATATTCAAAATAGTTTCGAGAGGAACCAAAAGAGTTTCGGGGTCACCATAAGGGTTTCAGAGTTTATCGAGCGATGCCGGGTATTATCGATAAATAATATATAGGTGGAAAATGTTTCTGAAGATACTAAATTAATAACAAAAGGCTCTAATAATATTTAGGAGGTTTTTGTATTTAATTAAATATCAACAGGTCTTAAAAGGCCAAGTGGTGGGTGGAGAATTGGGCCACAAGGGCCCAATAGGGGGAGGCGCCCCCCCCCTCCCCCCCACTTCCCACTTGGGAGGCCGAATTGGAGTGGGGGGAGGACTCCTCCTCCCCCTAGGGCCAGCGCAAGGAGGGGGCCTCCTCCCCTCTCCCCTAAGCCTATAGATACTAGAGAATTTTGCCTATTGAGATACACAAGTTTTGAAGCCTCCTCTAGTTCTCTAGTTCTAGTTTTAGTTGGTCCTAATTGATCTAATTATAGCTTGACCAAAATCCTCTAATCCTCATAATTAGAAGCCCTATGTGGTTCTAATCTCCTCTGTCTAATTCTCCAGCGACGATTAGTTCTAGACGGTGAAGTGTTGCCGGATCGTGAAGACCACACACTTGCAACCCGTAGAGAGGTCGTGGTTTCAGTCTTCCGTTCGAGGGATCATTTCTCAATGGTTCGAGGGACTGGTCCCACCTATCCGACAACGGATGTGGTGTCCGGTTTACGGGTCAGCGTTGAAGATGCCCTAAATATTAGATATTTTTTCTACATACAAACTTGGTCAAAGTTTATTGAGCTTGACTTTTCAAAAAACCAGTGTGCACTATATTATTAAATGGAGGAAGTATTACATTCTTGTTCCTGGACCGCTTAAGCTCTTCCTAATGGAAGATAAACTCTCTAGTATGCAACAAGATGTCATTCATGAATTTGTGGCGCTTTATCAAAGAATAGGGCCTTATCTACCGATCGAGCCCTACTTGGTCGATGAAGCGCTTCGTTCCTATCTGGACTATATTGAAGCAACTGATTCTTTCATTGCATTTCTTCCTGAAGTTGGCTCGAAGACTGTCCAGCCTTGATTTTCCCAGTTATTACTCGAGAACTAAGCTCGAACTGTGAATAAAAACTGAAATATACATTTTAGTCCCCATTCATGTTTTATTTCATGAAGACTCTATCGATACATTGTTTTATAAAACTTTGCAAATGCTTAGTCCGTTCTAACATTTGCATCTATTTTTTCTGGATGTTTAGCATGCATGCTTCTCCACTACTTCCTCTGTCTAGGTTTATTAGTCCAACTCGGATTTTTAGTTTAAATTTGATTAACAAAATATGAGTTAAATGCCAAAAATATACCATTGGATTTGTATTCGAATGAATGTTTAATGATATCTTTTGTGGCATATAGCTCATAATTTATTAGTCAAAATTAGACTCAAGGCCTCAAGGGAACCTATATAAATCCAGATTAAGGAAGTACACACGACAAAGATGAATGATTGTCCGTTCCTTGGATGGGGTTTGTGGTTGTCTCTCTAAGTTAAATCTACGTGACGAGACAATGAAAGCTTGACAGTCATTGGTTCATTAGTGACTAACTTTATCTTGCTATTTTCCTATCGTCATTGTAGAGTGAAAAGATGAGGTAAGAGCGACTATGTTAAAATTAGCCCCAAAACAACTGAAAAGTCATGGATGGAGTATTACGTTCTTGCTATGCATGAATAAAAACCTAAAGATGCATTTTAGCTCCTCATTTTTGTTTATTCCATGCAGTCTAGATATTAATACATTCACTTCCGCTTCGGTAGACCCCCTCCAATACAAGGATGGTCAGGATTGTCCGATGCCCCTTTAAAACGAAGGGCACGATGGGCATTATTTGAAAAAGAGAACGCCCGCCCACCCGCCCGCCCGCGTCGTGTACGTATAGAAATACACATAGTGTTGTTCCATTTTTTTCGTCTGGTCATCCCGCCTGCCCACGCGTAGATATTTATTAGTCCAACCGACCCGCGATCAACGCGGCTGCATGGGATCTCATCTTCCGCGCGCCGCCCCGTCCCATCTCGCGCCGCTGCTGGCCGATAGCACCTCGCCTGCCACCAGACCGCGCCGCTACCGCACGGCAGCACTGCCGCGCCCGCGCCTGCCGCACGCCACCGCTGCCACGCCCGCACTGCCGCGCCCGCGCCTACCGCACGCCACCGCTGCCGCGGCCCGGCGCCTCCCTGCCGCAGTTTAATGCCCCGCTCCGCCCCGCCACGGCGCCTCACCTGCCGCGCATTAATTCCCGGCGCTATAAAACCCGCCCTGCGCGGCGAGTTTGGTCACACCGCCCGTCCATCCCTCCTCTCCCTCTTCACACGCGCGTTCTCTTCACCGATCTGCGCGGGATGGCGTCCAGCGACTCGAACTCCGACGGCGCGGCACCGAGCGGCGTCTGGCCTTCGAGCCTGACACAAGGGCAGACGGAAGATCTCTTCCCGTTCGGGCTGTTCGTGCCGCCGGCGGCGAAGGTGCCGCGGCTGTGGAGGATCTCCGCCGACGGCTACCCCACGCAGGGCCCGCCGGCGACGAACGCCGAGCTGAGCGCGCACCCCGGTGGGCGGTTCAACCGGAGGAACCGCCGCCGGTTTTGGAAGGGCAAGCAGTTCAACGACGTTATCGGCGCCTTCAAGCGCGCCGCCCGTCGGCTCCCCGTCGGCGACATCACAGGCGAAGCCGGGCCCTCCCGCCTGCGCGGGCGCACCCCGCCTCCTGGCCCCGCCCCACCAGCCCCGGCCGAGGCCGTGATCCCACCGGAGGTGGCGGCGCTCCGACAGGACGGCGACCCGGAGGACACGCCCGGACTGCTCGCGGCCCTAGCGCGATCATCGGAAGAAGCCGCCGCGGCGGCGGCGCGGGAGGCCGAGGAAGCCTCCGAGATTGCGGCAGCAATCCAGGCGGCCGAGGCGATGGCGCCGCCGGAGTGGCAGCAGGCGCCGGCGGCGGAGGAGGAAGAGGATTCGAACGACGTCCCGGTGGACTGGGACGACGTCGCGAACCGGTCCAGCAGCGACGATGACGGCGGCAACGGCCCGGGCGTGATTGACCTCGTTGATAGCGACGCCGAGTAATTTTTTTAGTGTGTTGTTTAGTTAATTTGGTTATGTCGTTCTAAGCCTAAGTACTAGACTTTATGTACGAACTAGACTTTATGTACGAACTTATCATCATCGAGTTCGCTCGAGTATGTAAAATCTCTTATCTATGTTGAATGAAATTTGAGTGAAATTTGTTTTGTCCATTTCATTTGAGAGTATTGATTTGATGATGCATTTGTACACGAATATATGGTAAAACATAAGAAATTAGTAATGATGCTCAATGTAAAGTTACGTGATTGAATGCATGTAATGAAACGAAATTTTGCGAGTGTGTGCGCATCCCGAATTTAGTCCTGCACGCATGATATGAACGAAATCACACAAGAAACACACGTCGCGGCACGTCCGGACAGCGGTTTAGGGTACTTTCGCCTAAAAAACCCTAGAAAATGCATCGGACGTAAAAAAAATACCGAAAATTGCCGTGCGTTCTGTGGATGGTCAAGGCAACGTGTGGAAAAAGTTACGTGACGTTTGACGGGGTAGAAAAAAAACCATAGTTAGGAACCCCCTCTCCGGCAGACCAAAAAGTAGCTGGTTGCACTGGGGCTACGTGATCGCATGCATGCAAGTGGACCAAAGTGTGCGTACACGTGGGCACGGCCAACGTAGGCCCCCACGCAAGGTTGTAACGAAAACGGATTCAAAACGAACGTTGCGTCACGTCCGGCCAATATTTTATTGATTTTTGACCGGGAAAACCATAGAAAATGCATCGAGTGTCGGAAAAATATGCAAATTGGCGTGGGCGCTGTGGATGGTGATGCCAACGTGCGGAAAAAGTTACGTGACGTTTGACGGAGTAGAAAAAAAACCGTAGTTGGGAACCCCCTCTCCGGCAGACCGAAAAGTAGCTGGTTGCACTGAGGCTACGTGATCGCATGCATGCAAGTGGACCAAAGTGTGCGTACACGTGGGCACGGCCAACGTAGGCCCCCACGCAAGGTTGTAACGAAAACGGATACAAAACGAACGTTGCGTCACGTCCGGCCAGTGTTTTATTGATTTTTGACCGGGAAAACCATAGAAAATGCATCGAGCGTCGGAAAAATATGCAAATTGGCGTGGGCGCTGTGGATGGTGATGCCAACGTGTGGAAAAAGTTACGTGACGTTTGACGAAGTAGAAAAAAACCGTAGTTGGGAACCCCCTCTTCGGCAGACCGAAAAGTAGCTGGTTGCACTGGGGCTACGTGATCGCATGCATGCAAGTGGACCGAAGTGTGCGTACACGTGGGCACGGCCAACGTAGGCCCCCACGCAAGGTTGTAACGAAAACAGATACAAAACGAACGTTGCGTCACGTCCGGCCAGTGTTTTATTGATTTTTGACCGGGAAAACCATAGAAAATGCATCGAGCGTCGGAAAAATATGCAAATTGGTGTGGTCGCTGTGGATGGTGATGCCAACGTGTGGAAAAAATTACGTGACGTTTGACGGAGTAGAAAAAAAACCGTAGTTGGGAACCCCCTCTCCGGCAGACCGAAAAGTAGCTGGTTGCACTGGGGCTACGTGATCGCATGCATGCAAGTGGACCAAAGTGTGCGTACACGTGGGCACGGCCAACGTAGGCCCCCACGCAAGGTTGTAACGAAAACGGATACAAAAGGAACGTTGCGTCACGTCCGGCCAGTGTTTTATTGATTTTTGACCGGGAAAACCATAGAAAATGCATCGAGCGTCGGAAAAATATGCAAATTGGCGTGGGCGCTGTGGATGGTGATGCCAATGTGTGGAAAAAGTTATGTGACGTTTGACGGAGTAGAAAAAAAACCGTAGTTGGGAACCCCCTCTCCGGCAGACCGAAAAGTAGCTGGTTGCACTGGGGCTACGTGATCGCATGCATGCAAGTGGACCAAAGTGTGCGTACATCTGGGCACGGCCAACGTAGGCCCCCACGCAAGGTTGTAACGAAAACGGATACAAAACGAACGTTGCGTCACGTCCGGCCAGTAGTTTATTGATTTTTGACCAGGAAAACCATAGAAAATGCATCGAGCGTCGGAAAAATATGCAAATTGGCGTGGGCACTGTGGATGGTGATGCCAACGTGTGGAAAAAGTTACGTGACGTTTGACGGAGTAGTAAAAAAACCGTAGTTGGGAACCCCCTCTCCGGCAGACCGAAAAGTAGCTGGTTGCACTGGGGCTACGTGATCGCATGCATGCAAGTGGACCAAAGTGTGCGTACACGTGGGCACGGCCAACGTAGGCCCCCACGCAAGATTGTAACGAAAACAGATACAAAACGAACGTTGCGTCACATCCGGCCAGTGTTTTATTGATTTTTGACCGGGAAAACCATAGAAAATGCATCGAGCGTCGGAAAAATATGCAAATTGGTGTGGTCGCTGTGGATGGTGATGCCAACGTGTGGAAAAAGTTACGTGACGTTTGACGGAGTAGAAAAAAAACCCGTAGTTGGGAACCCCCTCTCCGGCAGACCGAAAAGTAGCTGGTTGCACTGGGGCTACGTGATCGCATGCATGCAAGTGGACCAAAGTGTGCGTACACGTGGGCACGGCCAACGTAGGCCCCACGCAAGGTTGTAACGAAAACGGATACAAAAGGAACGTTGCGTCACGTCCGGCTAGTGTTTTATTGATTTTTGACCGGGAAAACCATAGAAAATGCATCGAGCGTCGGAAAAATATGCAAATTGGCGTGGGCGCTGTGGATGGTGATGCCAATGTGTGGAAAAAGTTACGTGACGTTTGACGGAGTAGAAAAAACCGTAGTTGGGAACCCCCTCTCCGGCAGACCGAAAAGTAGCTGGTTGCACTGGGGCTACGTGATCGCATGCATGCAAGTGGACCAAAGTGTGCGTACATGTGGGCACGGCCAACGTAGGCCCCCACGCAAGGTTGTAACGAAAACTGATACAAAACGAACGTTGCGTCACGTCCGGCCAGTGTTTTATTGATTTTTGACCGGGAAAACCATAGAAAATGCATCGAGCGTCGAAAAAATATGCAAATTGGCGTGGACGCTGTGGATGGTGATGCCAACGTGTGGAAAAAGTTACGTGACGTTTGACGGAGTAGAAAAAAAACCGTAGTTGGGAACCCCCTCTCCGGCAGACCGAAAGTAGCTGGTTGCACTGGGGCTACGTGATCGCATGCATGCAAGTGGACCAAAGTGTGCATACACATGGGCACGGCCAACGTAGGCCCCCACGCAAGGTTGTAACGAAAACGGATACAAAACGAACGTTGCGTCACGTCCGGCCAGTGTTTTATTGATTTTTGACCGGGAAAACCATAGAAAATGCATCGAGCGTCGGAAAAATATGCAAATTGGCATGGGCGCTGTGGATGGTGATGCCAATGTGTGGAAAAAGTTACGTGACGTTTGACGGAGTAGAAAAAAACCGTAGTTGGGAACCCCCTCTCCGGCAGACCGAAAAGTAGCTGGTTGCACTGGGGCTACGTGATCGCATGCATGCTAGTGTACCAAAAGTGTGCGTACACGTGAGCACGGCCAACGTAGGCCCCCACGCAAGGTTGTAACGAAAACGGATACAAAACGAACGTTGCGTCACGTCCGGCCAGTGTTTTATTGATATTTGACCGGGAAAACCATAGAAAATGCATCGAGCATCGGAAAAATATGCAAATTGGCGTGGGCGCTGTGGATGGTGATGCCAACGTGTGGAAAAATTTACGTGACGTTTGACGGAGTAGAAAAAAAACCGTAGTTGGGAACCCCCTCTCCGGCAGACCGAAAAGTAGCTGGTTGCACTGGGGCTACGTGATCGCATGCATGCAAGTGGACCAAAGTGTGCGTACACGTGGGCACGGCCAACGTAGGCCCCCACGCAAGGTTGTAACGAAAACGGATACAAAACGAACGTTGCGTCACGTCTGGCCAGTGTTTTATTGATTTTTGACCGGGAAAACCATAGAAAATGCATCGAGTGTCGGAAAAATATGCAAATTGGCGTGGGCACTGTGGATGGTGATGCCAACGTGTGGAAAAAGTTACGTGACGTTTGACGGAGTAGAAAAAACCGTAGTTGGGAACCCCCTCTCCGGCAGACCGAAAAGTAGCTGGTTGCACTGGGGCTACGTGATCGCATGCATGCAAGTGGACCAAAGTGTGCGTACACGTGGGCACGGCCAACGTAGGCCCCACGCAAGGTTGTAACGAAAACGGATACAAAACGAACGCTGTGTCACGTCCGGCCAGTGTTTTATTGATTTTTGACCGGGAAAACCATAGAAAATGCATCGAGCGTCGGAAAAATATGCAAATTGGCGTGGGCGCTGTGGATGGTGATGCCAACGTGTGGAAAAAGTTTCGTGCCATTTGGCGGAGTGAAAAAAAATACGTATCAATCAATGTATTTTCGATATTGGATGTTTTAAAAAACGAACGCAACTAATGATTGGGAAAAAACTAATGAATGGGTTGTTAGAAAAGAATTTAATAGATAGGTCCCGCGTATACATGCATATCCATCGGGGGTCAAAGCCCTAGTGGACGCCGCCTCCACGCCTCCACGATCGCCAGTCCACGCCGCCTCAATGCCTCCACGACACCTCCACGATCGCCTCCCCCGACGCCATCTGCGGCCGACGCTGCCCCCGACGCCACCTCACGCCGCCTCCACGATCGCCTCCCCCGACGCCGTCAGCGGCCGACGCCACCTCACGCCGACGCCACGATCGCCTCCCCCAACGCCATCTGCGGCCGACGCCGCCCCCGACGCCAGCTCACGCCGACGCACCAGACAGCGACTGCCCCGACGCCATCTGCGGCCGACACCGTCGCCACGTAACGCCGACGCCCCCAACTTGGTAAACACAGATTCGGACCTTCTTGCATGTTTCATGTGCTTTATCATAGATCATAGATCATGTGCCGACGCCCCCAACATGATGAATTTTATTTGCAGGTTGCGACCGACGCCATCTGCCACCAACGCCACCGTGCCGTCGTCCCCCAAGGCCGGCCCTGATCCCATGGCATGAGGTACTATGCATTCATCATGTTTATCATGTACCCATATATAGTAGCTAACATTATTTTTGCTCCTATTCCTAGCGACGGTGGAGTACGGAGATATTTTTTGTTCGGTTGAGAAGTGGTGTCTCTTGGTCAGCAAACTAAACTCTAGGCAGAAAAAGCGTTTTGGAAGCACTAGTCTGGAAAAAATGCTGATGATTCCTAGTGTTCTCATGCGAAAATGTTTGCTCAAGTTCATTATTAAATCATATGCGTTGGACAGAAAAAGGTTCATCATGCCATCAAAAAATGGTGCGATATCATTGCGCACCGAAGATGTGTTTGACATTTTCGGGCTACAGAACAAGGGCAAAGATGCCATGAAAGCCCTAGGAAAAGGGGGGTTAAAGGCGAAGGTGAAGGTGCCTAGTCGCTTTCTAGATTCCAATACGGGGGAAATGATGATAGACTCGCTGATTGAGAACATCGTTGCCAGTGGCACGTACGATGATGATTTTCTCCGTAGAATTGTTCTGGTTCTTCTAGGCACGGTTCTTGCACCGCAGTCCACGAAAGAAGTTCCTAATGTTTATTACAAGTTAGTGCACGATGTGGAGGCCATCAAAGCATTTAATTGGAACGCGTTTACTTTACGCGTTTGCGTTGAAGGCTTCACAAAGACCTTATCAGATCTTACAAAATTTACTTGGCCGATCGGAAACCTTGCCCTCCTACAGGTAAATCTTATGTTATATTTGTTTCTTTCGAACTATAGTTTGTGAAAAAATATTGCTAATATACTTCATGTTCATGCAGTACTTGTTTTGGGAGAAAGTGCAGCCACTGGATGATGAGGCATTTGATCCATTGGCTCATGAATATCCGTTGATGCTTAATTGGTCAGAAGATGAGGCTAAGAAGCATGACGCGTACGACACGTCATACGGCCGTGGTAATGGGACGGTAAGTTACTATTAATATGTTACTATTTCGTACTGCATGCACTTATGTTACTATTTATATGTTGAGAAATTTATATTGATTTTACCTGTCACAGATTGATGACGTGATAAGTGAGAAGTACAGGCATACATTAATTGCTCAGCAAGGAAGAAAGGCGGAGGAAGAATTAGAGCAAGAATAGAGCAAGAAGATCGTGCCCAAAAAAGAAAGATAATAGAGATGAGGCTTCATCGAGCAGGGATAGTACATTAGATCAAGTGATGAAATGCATCAAAGATATGCAAAAAGAAATTAGACTTCTCCCTCAAAAATGTGCGGAGGTAATATCAGTGATGTTCAGTTTACATTGGATTATTCATAATTTATGCATGTAGTTAATGCTTTCGATGTGTCATTGCAGATAGTAGTGGAGAAGCTGGAGAAGAAAGGTCTTGTATTCAAGCCAAACAAGGGGTCTGATGATGACATTGAGTTTGTGGAGCATAGTGAAGACTGGGTGGGGAAGTATGGTCCATCAAAATACAAATCATCAAAATATTGGACAGATGTAAAATCAACTCCTGCAAAAGAAGATATGGACAACAGGGTGGACGCATCCTTCACCACTGGGAACGGGAATAAATTGGCGCGTGAGAAAGGTGTGCATCACAACACACCTGGTACAGGAGATGAAGGAGACCCCTTCGTTATTGAGGACAATGGTAATTCACCCAACCCATCTCTTGCGACGGTAGACACGAATGACTTTCCGGCTATTACTTCAACCCCCAAGAATATGAATGAAGTGTCAGACGGGTCTAGCGCCGATAAATCTGAGGAGATTAGTATGGATAGTCTGAACACCCGTATTAAAAATGCGAAAGAAAATGGCACTCCGGAGAATGATGGGAAGGAGAATGATGGGAAACGCAAGAGGAAACAGTCAAAATATTGTCTTTCACCTTACCAGCAGAACGGTGGACGTAAACGTGCAAAGAAAAGTAAGTGCTAGGTAATTTATTCTTGCAACATACTTCTGTACTTGCATTCACACTTTATTAACTCATTGTTTCTTACTATTTTAGGTCTGTTTGGTATAAGAGCTGCTATGATTAATACTGATTACATTAATGAGGATCACATAGAGGCCGCGAAGGTTTATATCCGGACACTGGCAGACTCAGAGAAGCTTTGCAGCAAAACTGTCGTGCACATGACGGGAATTGGTGGGGAAACATGTACACCTGAAATGCTTGAAGCCATCATTTCGAAAAAGTGGTTGCATGGCGGTGTAAGTATTGTCAATAATTTATTAAGTTGTACATGTCATTTACATAAATTATCTAATAGGCGTATTGATGTTATGTTATTTTGTAGGTCATCAATAGTTATTGCAACCATATGCAGACCCATAATCCTCGTGCTGACCGTCACATATTATCATCTTGGGTGTCCCACTGGCTTATTCTTCGTGCTGATGGAAAGGTTAACAACTCTAAGAGGCATTTTATGGATCACTTCACAAACCAAACTAAAATGGTGTCTAGAGTTAGTGAAGAGTATTTCATCAAAGATAAGGTACTTCAGTTTAGTATGATCATTCGTAGTACATCTGTGTGTACACCAACATGAATAAACTTTGTTGTAGGCATACTTTCCTTTTCATGTGGAAGAAAATCATTGGATAACAGTTCTTATGCACAACAAGAAAAAAGAGTTTCAAGTTTTAAACTCTACTGGTAAATGCAGCAAAAGAGTTCTTGCAAAGATTGCTAAGCTGGTAAGCTTGCAACGTTACATAAAACAATATATAGTTATTCGAAACGTACTTCATATGAATTTGTCATTTTTATTTCAGAGGGCAGAAATAGCAAATGATACAAAGGAGGTGAATGCTCTTATTGAAACGGAACATCCTGACGTATCATCCTGGCCAATAAGGGAGTACGATATGCCGTCACAAACAGACGGGTATGTTCCAAATGTTTAATTAGTATGTACTTGTCTGATCCATCAATAATTGACTTGTGGTTTCTTGCAGAGTCTCTTGTGGTCTTTTCGTGGTGAAATGCGTTCAAAACTGGGACGGAGATGATTGGACATTTGAGTTCGATCAAGATGAGGTTAATGCTTCAAGGGGACGCATTCTAGCTGAAATACTTTTTTCAGAATGCAACACGAAGGAAGTAGTGAAAGAGAAGATCCTCAAGATCATGGAGAAGAAATGAGTCGGAGGATGGGGTGTTGGCTATTATCTCCACTAAATAAACGTGCCGTTGTCGGTACTTGATACAATTTACATATTAAGACATCTCATTATTTGCAGTGGTCGGTATTTGCTACAATATCACTCATATCTGCGGCATGGTTTAGCATGTTTCGCAACTAAATAAATGTGATGTGGTCTGCTACAATATCACTCTTATTTGCAGCATTGTGGGTGATGATTTTTGAACATGTTATATTCGCACTTTGTATTATGCACTGTTTGCCATTTTCAATGTGGGCTAATATTATCCACTGTTTCCCATTTTAACTTTGTATGTACTGCCATTTGTTTGTCATACTTCCTGTATTCCAATGATCCTTTGTATGTCAGCTTTTTCATCCCACATAAAAAGTGGTGGTCAGTGCGGGCAGTCCCACAAACGTCCAGCGGACTAACCATTTGCATCCTGACCGGCCGGCAGCTCCTTTCTGTGCAAGTAGTTAAGTTACAAAAAATGTCCAAAAGAAAAGTTATAAAAAAATGCCCAACCACCGCTGCTGGGCCCATAGTAGCTTACAGAACGTACCCAAATCAAGCCCAAAGGCGACTCGGGCGGCTGATCGAGCCCACTAGCGGGCCCAGCAACGGGGTCCAACGGGGCACAGCAGAGTAGTAACAGAGGAGTTCGAAACAGGGGGCGGAGGCAGCTATTTAAGCCGCTCCTCATGCCCCCCCCCGCTTCCGAGGTGGTACTAAAGATGGCGCCCCCATTGCGCCCAACGCTGCACGCGGTCGCCGCAAGGCTCAGGAGGCCTAATTTGCGTTGTCTCGGGCCGGCCCAGTTTGGCCCAATGAAGGCACGCCGCCACTGGCCCCCTCCCCCGGCCCACGCCCCCTCCCGTCGCCTGCGCGGGGCACCATCGCCGTTTTTAGTCCCACCTCGGAAGCGGGAGGTCGCGAGGAGCGGCTTAAATAGCTGCCTCCGCCCCCTGTTTCGAACTCCTCTGTTAATTCTGTCCAGTGCCCCGTTTGGACCCCGTTGCTGGGCCCGCTAGTGGGCTCGATCAGCCGCCCGAGTCGCCTTTGGGCTTGATTTGGGTACGTTCTATAAGCTACTATGGGCCCAGCAGCGGTGGTTGGGCTATTTTTTTGTAACTTCACTTTTTTAAAAAAAATTGACAGAAAGGAGCGGCCGGAAACAGCAGCAAACAACAAACAAAATCATCATCATGCCCAGGTAGTACAACATATATGCCCAGGTAGCAAACAACAAACAAAATCATCATCATGCCTAGGTAGTACAACATATATGCCCAGATAGCAAACAGCAAACAAAATCATCATCATGCCCAGGTAGTATAACATATGCAATGTCATCTCCAAATTTATTACATAAATCTTTTGACAAAACATAAACAAATAACTTATCAAGTTTTCTTGCACACATGTACGAATAAAAAACAACATAGGTTCATGCGACTACTTTTATTCTTCCTACAAACCTAGACGCATCTCTACGCCCAGTTCCTGAACAAAACATAAAGAAATGGGTGAGCAAATATAGTTGGTAAAATCAAAGTAGCAACATAACAAAAATAAGAAGATAACATCTTACTTCTCGTTCAAATGACATGTAGCCTTATTATGACCTGGGAGACTACACAGACTGCACAAAGGACCACTTTTCTTCTCTGTAAAATCTTTTGGCCTACCATTCTTTGTAACGTCGGGGCCCCCCTTTGACCGCCCCTTCTTAGGTGCACCCTTCGTCGAAACTTTCTGAGGATCACCAATACCAGGCTCAACTTGTTGTGCCTGACTTGCCTCCTTCTTAAGCATAGCATACCTTCTACTTCCTATAAGTTCCTCCTCTGAAATCTTTTTCTGCACTATTATGTTGTCCAGACACTTCATCAACTCGTCGAACAAGAAGGGATCATTTGCTGCAACATGAGCAGCTTCTGCGGTTTTAATGGTTATTGCACTATACCGTTCTCTCTCCAATGGCCCTGACCAACCCCATCCAAACATATCACTCTTCCGCTGCACAGGCAACCCATCTCTCGCATGTTTGGACATCGATGCAGGACACAACACTTTGGTATTTCAGTTAAGTTCAGATGATGGAGAACAAACAGAATGTGTTTGCATGGCAGCCCTTTCCGAACCATCCTAAGACAACTGCATGTAATAGTTTCTTCTGAGTTACCTGGTTCATAAACAACATTGTACCTGAACTTATGGTTATCCTTCCATGTCACCATGAATGTCTGACGCCCAATTCCCACGAGCGTCTCAAATATCTCCAGCTGACCCATCTTATGCAAATCATCTTGCAGGATGTAGAAATTAGCAGGTGTGAATACTTTGGCGGCATGCTCCTCAAGGGCCTTATATTCAGTAACCGACGGTGGTTCCTTCTGGAATGCCTCGCAGTCATCGTACGCCTCGTTCTCACGCAGGCGAACTATACAGTTCTCATAATGCACCACCAAATCAACAATTGTCATACCGTAGTCCAGGTGAAGGTGAAGGCAGGAGTTGAGGCTTTCACTCCTCTGGTTACTTCGCATACCAAGGAAAAACCCATCGGAAAGATATGAAGCTGCCCAAAGTCTCCTCTTCCTGTACATCCTGTCAAGCCACTCTTCAGTTCTATCCGTCTTCCACTTATCATAGAAAGCTTTCCATCTCTGCTCAAAGTTCGCTTGAGAGGTGGCATAGTACAGGAGCGATCTGAACTCATCCAGTGACTTGTAATGCAGGTGCCTCAGCATATTTTTCTCGATATGCCAGGAGCAAAGACGATGGAAAACATCTGAAAGGACAGTCCGAATAGCCCGGATCATTGCAGCGTCACCGTATGTGATTATTGACTTTGGCTTCACCTGACAGTTTGCCTTCATAAATGTCTGCAGCAGCCACACGTATGTCCCTTCCGTCTCGTCAGCAATGATGGCACAACCAAACACTATGGTGCAACGGTGGTTGTTAACTCCGACAAAGGGGACGAACGGCATACCGTATCTGTTCATCTTATACGTGCTATCAAACACGACCACATCTCCGTAGTCCTGATAGTCCCTCCGCGACTGTGCATCGCACCAGAACATACTCTTCAGTCGCCCTTCCTTGTCACGCACATACTCAAAAAAAACTCAGGGTCCTTCTCCTTCCTGCTCCTCATAATGCCAACTGCCGTCTCTGCATCACCCTTTGCAATGAGCTTCATTTTTTCTCTGCAACAAAGATTGTAAATGTCCCTCCTGATAAGCCCGCACTTATCGTACGAACCGTATCTGCTGATGAAGTTGTCCATTATAATATGCTTTCTTATCCCGGCCGCTTCCATCGCCAATATCTCGGCCCTCTGGCCATCTCCAATCCGTCTGTGTGACCACAAAAAACAAACCTCGTCGGGCCGAGCCATCGTGTGGTTGTGATCATCCACGAATGATGCGACGAACCAAACGCCACGTTCTCTGTCCAGCTTCACCACCATATGTGCACCGCAGTCGCAACGAGTCTCCGGTCGAAGCCTGCGCTTGCGGCCCTCCATGGTTATGAACTTGCTCTGCCTTCTCCCTGCCCTGGAGCAAAGAAACCGCCGGTACCGTATCATTCCCGAAGCACCTCGTTTCACCTTCTGTTTCCTGATGCTAAACCCGTGCTCTCTGGCGTGATTGTTGTAGAATATGTATGCATCCCCTTGCGACCGAAAGGTCATAGCCATGACCTTCCAATGTGTCTCAAGCATCTTCTGCTGCCTTTGAGCCTCCTCAATATCGATCTCTCCCTCATCGTGATCAACGCTAGGACCATCTGACTCCTCCTACAACATTCATTTGAAAATATATATGTCAATTACTATCATTTAAATCATAGTATTGATCGATGTACAACATCTATCAACTAACCTGGCTCAAGTTATCTGCAAATGATTCCTGCCAACTATGTTGCACATTGTCAACATCCACATCTTCCTGCAAGTTTGTACACAAAGATATATAGTTAGCCATGCCATACTTTGCAAATTCAAAAATAAAATCAAAATATACGCCACTTACGTTTTCACTATTTGCGCCATGTTCATTATTATGAAAATCATCCGGAGGTAAGATATCATATGACGAGACTGAATCATTGTCGCTGCTGTCATCATCTTCGTTCAAATTTTCGTTATCAGTCTTAGTCACGTTATCAGTATCATTCTCGTCCCTCCCGAATACGGATTCTTTCTCCATGTCAACATGCCTAACTCACAGAACTGCAAAACATTTGAAGTGTTGATTACAACAAGGACAAAAACTCATGTTGGTTTGCAAAAAAAGAGAAAGACGTGTAATCCATGAACCCAACAGCTACCATGATTTTTTTTCTTAATGCAATGGTTCAAACAACACTTTTTAGTGTTGTGTGAAACAACTAGTTGAGGTTGCCCAGCGGTGTGTGCATATTGTGTGATGTCGTCATGAAAAAAATATAGCGTTCTTTAAATTAAGCCTGCCCTCCACTTACATCCTAGATTCGCCACTTAACTAGTCCTAACTTCCATCCATCATGCCCGCTAGGTTTAGATGACAAACCTTGCCCTGCGGTGTAGGCGTCGCCGGCGTTCGACGACGGCAGCTGTCCCCGCCTTGGATCTAGCAGCCGACGACGTGCACGACGAGCCACCGGCCGGATGTTTGGCAGGATCCGCGACGGGGGGTGGGGAGAGTGGTGCGGAGGCGGCGTGGCACGTCGGGCCCTTCACGTCCGGGCGGTGGATGATGACGGAGAGATGCGGCGACGCACGCTGTTGGGACGGCGACTGCGGCGTTGGACGGGGTCGGAGGGCGGCGATCCGCGGCGGCGGCGATCGG